>NC_061065.1:11264066-11527991 GCF_021917145.1 Hypomesus transpacificus | reverse complement strand
TTAAATGTTGTCTTTTCATGGATAATATCAAACAGCTTGTGTAGTGTGGACAAATGTCCTTTATGCCTACTGTGAGAAGGTAGTTACCATCTATTAGAGAGAGATGGATTAGGGTGAGAGGGTTAGATTGAGAGGGTTGTGGTTAGTATGAGAGGGTTAGGGGGTATCGGGGTTTAGGATGTAGGTAAAGGGGTTTATAGGATTAGGGTTAGACTTGTTCTACTGGGGTTACAGGGTTAGACTTGTTCTACTGGGGTTAGAAGGTTAGACTTGTTCTACTGGGGTTAGAGGGTTAGACTTGTTCTACTGGGGTTAGAGGGTTAGACTTGTTCTACTGGGGTTAGAGGGTTAGACTTGTTCTACTGGGGTTAGAGGGTTAGACTTGTTCTACTGGGGTTAGAGGGTTAGACTTGTTCTACTGGGGTTAGAGGGTTAGACTTGTTCTACTGGGGTTAGAGGGTTAGACTTGTTCTACTGGGGTTAGAGGGTTAGACTTGTTCTACTGGGGTTAGAGGGTTAGACTTGTTCTACTGGGGTTAGAGGGTTAGGCTTGGTTCCACTGGTGTTTATGATGAGAGATAAATACAAAATGGGAAAGAGTTTACTATGTTGTTCTGGACTATGAGTCCCTGGAGACTGTCGTGATTGGCAATGATGTTAATCACTGTGTGTATATGTGTGCATTTATGGGTCCACACATATCCTGAAAGGCATCTTGTGGTGGAGGGAAAGACGAGGAAAACAGAGAATGTTTCAGTGGCTCTGAAGAAAGAGGGTTTGAAGCTGAGGCTCCTCATCTCTGACACTAACTCTGTCTGACAAAACCAACCAAATGAAAAGGAACATGTAAGCGCATGGAGACAAAGGAAAAGAGAGAGAGAGATAGAAACAGGAAGAAAGAAGGACAAGTAGAGAGAGAACAATAGGCGTTGTATTTTTGTTAAGTTGGTAAGTGAGTAAGTGGTGCTGAGGCCCCCCCCCCCCCCACACACACACAGGGTGTGTGTAAGGAAGCAGTATCTGGAGTGTAACGAGGCTGTGAGAGGCAGCGTCGCTCTCATCAGCTCTGTTTGTTGTTTCAGGGTGAGGGTTAGTACTACTCCTCCACACACACATTGTTCTACTGGGTCTGCTCCCTGTTCTCAGGACCTGCACACAGACAGAGCAGCAGAAAGATAGGCAGGCAGGCAGGCAGGCAGGCAGACAGACAGGCAGCAGGAAGACAGGCAGACAGGCAGACAGACAGAAAGCAGGAAGACAGACAGACAGACATGCAGAAAGCAGGCAGGCAGGCAGGCAGGCAGGCAGGCAGGGTAGGCAGGCAGGCAGGCAGGCAGGCAGGCAGGCAGGCAGGCAGGCAGGCAGGCAGGCAGGCAGGAAGGTAGGTAGGCAGCAGGAAGACAGGCAGATAGGCAGACAGACAGAAAGCAGGAAGACAGACAGACAGACATGCAGAAAGCAGGCAGGCAGGCAGGCAGACCATGTTTCTGCATGTATGAAGTCCTGGTCTAAATATAGCAGTCTCTCTAGTCTCTATTCTCCCTCCAGGCATCAGCTCCTCTACCGGGGGAGTTCAGCCTGGGGCTGTGTGAAAGAGAGAGAGACTCATAGGCAGACATAGGAAATGTGTGTTTTTGTATGTATGTGAGGATGTGAATGTGTAATGTGTGCGTGTGTGTGTGTGGGGAGGGAGGGGTGTGTGTACTGTCTGTGTGAGGCTGTGTGTGTGATGGTGTGCATATGTGTGGCTTGTGTAAGAGTATGCATGTGTACTGTATATGTGTTTATGTCTATGTGACGGATAGGTAGGGAGGCTGGAGACAATGTTTTAACCTCCCACGAATCTCTGATTATTAGAACATTCAGTAGCAGTCAGAAAGTAGTTCCACTGTGTGAAGTGTGTGTACGTGAGTGTGTGTGTGTGTGTGAGTGTAAGTGGGGAACACAGTAAAAATATTTGGTAAAAAAATCCAAGAAATGTCACTGATACCAAGTCTATATGAGGGACACTACCGAGTCATGAAACCATTTACCAGTCTTACATCTACTGTGCCCGGCTATTTCACACCTTCTTAATCTGATCATCTGTGTTTCACTGCTTTAATAAGAAGCATAACAGAGCTCACCTGCCATGTGTCTTTCACCAGAGACCCTACAGTCCCAGTACCAATCCAAGAACAGATACTGTATGTCTACTGTCATCACCAGCTACGTACACACACACACCCACACACCCACCAGAACAGATTAGCACACACTAGAGGGGATCACCTAGAACATGCCTAACATTCCAGGAATTTTCCATCCTTATTCCCAGGCTAATCCACCCGGGACTATGGACTAAGGAGCCGTTTCTCTTTGATGTGGGGCTGGAGGCTGCTAATAGACTGGTGAGCAGGGTTATGAGACTTATGTAATTCCCCTTTCCCATTTTTATCTGAGCTTGAATGAAATAAAGAGTCGGTTACACCCACTGGCTCTCTATAGATAACAAAGAGACTCTGATGTGAAAAGGCTCGTTATCAGTTGAGATAAATTCTGATGATTCTAACGAGCTAAATTAGAATTTCAAGGGAAAGCCTGTGCACGTAGTCTCTGGATTGCTCCAGAATCAGATGGTTATCAGGCCGAGTTTCTCATGATTCAGCCTGGTGTGTTTGTGACCTAGGTGTTTTGATGCTGAGGTTCCAAGCAAACACAGTGTGGCATTATAGTGGTTCTCAGATCCTTTGAGGATTCTGTGGGTCATGCAGTCGAAAATAAGGTTCTCTATGTTCTGTGGTCTAAAATACGGTGAGTCCTGACTTTCTGTGGTTTATCTATCTGTCATTTTACATTATAAGTGACAGCAACAACCCACCTTCTCAGGAAGTCCAGCTCTAGCAGGTTTAGGATCAGGGCACCTGACTTGTGACCAGTAATCTTGACATGTTGTGAGTCAACTGCCATAACTGCTGGGTAGTCATCCTGAAACACCGTGTCTAATGCTAATGCTAACGCTAACGGTAAGGTTAAACCTAATCCTACAGTAATAAGTTGCTTCATGTTATTCAGCCATCAATAAAAGTGCCTCAGCTAAAGCTACAATTTCAGGCAAATCAATCTTAACATAAAGCTAAAATAAAGCCAACAATGGTCAGCTATAAGCACAGGAATTATAACAATTTAACATGTAGGCTACATTTGTAACCAAATCATAGTCCAGTATATTTTGTGCATGGCGTTGGAAGCAAATTGAAAGCAAAATGACCATGACAAAAAATCCAAATTTTAATTCTTCACACTTTGGAATTTATTGGGAAGAGGTCAAGGCCAGAACGAGGACAGGGTTAGAGCTAAGACAGGGTTAGAGCTAGGACAGGGTTAGAGCTAGGACAGGGTTAGAGCTAGGACAGGGCTAGAGCTAGGACAGGGCTAGAGCTAGGACAGGGCTAGAGCTAGGACAGGGTTAGAGCTAGGACAGGGCTAGAATGAGGACAGGGTTAGAGCTAGGACAGGGGCTAGGACAGGGCTAGGACAGGGTTAGAGCTAGGGACAGGGTTAGAGCTAGGGATGGGGTGAGAACCAGGGCCATCGTTCCTCAGTGATCCACAGGAGCCCTGTTTGAGCTGACAGGAAGAAGGCAACAACAGTTTAGAGATGAAAGGAGCTCCAGCCGGGGACCCTGTCATGCCCCCTGAATGCCCAGCCAGAAGCCCTCCCCGGGGGGTAGGGACTCTGATCCTCTCCCCTGGATCCCCCAGTGCCCCGGTTCAAACGAGACTGTGAGAGTTCAAACGTCTGATCTATAAAGGTTTGTCCCTGCGTTGGCGGCAAGCATTTGAAAGACCCTTATGCAGACACATGTTCACACACACTATACAGGCACACACCACACACATGCACACACACCACAGATATACACACACACACAGGCAGGCTTACACTCACACTGTCACACACAAACACTAGCAAGCAAGATACACACACACACACACACACCCCATCACATGCTCCGAGGCTAAATCGTCCTGACCTAAGACAGCACCCACACTGACTATGCCTTCTGTTCCCAGGCTGCTTTGACAGTCCTGCCACTGCCCACAGTCTCTCTCTCTCTCTCTCTCTCTCTCTCTCTCTCTCTCTCTCTCTCTCTCTCTCTCTCTCTCTCTCTCTCTCTCTCTCTCTCACACACACACACACACACACACACACTCCATTCTCAGTCCCCTCACTCAATTCTTTCTTTCTCCTGCTCCCTCTCTCAGTCTCACTCCTTGACTCTCTCTTATTTACTTTCACTCACACATATATATATAGAGAGAAAAAGAGCAAGAGAGTTAAAGATGGAGAGAAAGATAGAGATGGTAAGATATGTGGAAAGAGAAAGGTAGAGAAAGGTGAAGAGAGATAGATGGAGAGAATTGGATGAAGAGAGAACGGGGTATTTACTTTTTGTTCTTCAGATGGTGCGTTATGCAACAGTTGTGAGGTGGTGTTCACCAGTGCTGGACAGAAAGAGGTCCATGTGTCCCACTGCTGCGTGTGTGTGTGTGTGTGTGTGTGTGAGAGAGAGAGAGAGAGACAGAGAGAGAGATAGAGAGAGAGAGAGAGAGAGAGAGAGAGAGAGAGAGAGAGAGAGAGAGAGAGGAAGGGTGGCACAGGGGGCGTCACAGTGGCACTGCACTGGGAACAGGGTGATCTGGAGGGGTGGGGGGGGCGTGGGAGCAGACA
This sequence comes from Hypomesus transpacificus, assembly GCF_021917145.1. Lineage (NCBI taxonomy): Eukaryota > Metazoa > Chordata > Actinopteri > Osmeriformes > Osmeridae > Hypomesus > Hypomesus transpacificus. Next base: position 11,523,278 of record NC_061065.1, on the reverse strand, counting down.
GACACGGGGAGGCAGGTCTCCTGGCTCGACAATCTTTCTTCCCCCCCCCCCCCTCCCTCCCTCTCTCTCCCTCTCTCCCAGTGACAGAGCAGGGTTGAGAAGTGGGTCAGTGGAAGGCTAGAGTTACTCTGACGATGCTGTCTGTCTGGAGACACGCCACACAAAAACAACACAACATCACATTCACACTACACAAACTACACAATAAAACTGCGACACAACACTGTTCTGGAGACAAACAATAATGTTTTGTCAGAAATATCGTCAAGTGACATACAGCAGTTCAAATATAGCAGATGCCGATGTGTTGTCACTACAACACTTATCATGTTAAAGTGAATCAATAACACATCCACTACACTTACTCCTCTTTGACTCTGTCCCTCTCCCTCCTCCTCTCTCTCTCTCTTCTCTGCCACATCCTTGAATGCTCAAAGACCTAAATCAAAGAAGAGAAGGCACATGAGGCACAATGTCCTTTTTCTCCTACTTTCCTTTCTTCCCTCCTTTCTTGCCTCACTTCTCTTCTTTCATCTTCCCTTTCGTCAGGAGGAGACAGCTTTACAGCCCCCCTGTGGAGGTCTCCTACCCTCCTGTCTTCCCCTCCCCTCATACCCATCCCTTCTCACCCTCCTCCCCTACCCCCATACACGTACACCACATCTTCCTCCCCACCAACCCTCCCTGCCTATTTCTCTCGTCTCGTAAGCTCCTCCCCTCCTGTCCTATTCTCCTACATTTACACTTACCCTCCTTTCCTCAATCCTTGGTTGTAAGCACCAAGGGTACACACGCGCACACGCACACACTCTCAGGGACTGGATGCAGGGTAGTACCACATTCTCACGAGAAACTGAGTAGTATCCCAACAACGTCCAGTGTTCGCATCAGCTCTAGCAAGAAAGTGAGAGAGAGAGAGAGAGAGAGAGAGAGAGAGAGAGAGAGAGAGAGAGAGAGAGAGAGAGAGAGAGAGAGAGAGAGAGATGGAGAGATGGAGAGATGCAGAAATCCCCCTGAAGAGTTCCCAGACCTGGTTTAGTGCTGAATCCTAAATTTAGAGGCCCAGGGGTCAGAGGTCAGGAGGACGTCTTAAAATCCACCACAAATCCTGGCTGGGATAAATATAGAGGAGACACAACTGAGGAGATGCGCTGACACACACACACACAAACACATAATCACACATACACACACACACATACTCGTACTTACACACACAAACAGACGAACATCCCCCTGTGGTATGGATGGAAGTTGAGGAATGGACGAGTGAGCAGAAAAAGGAATGGAAGGGGGAAATTGAAGGAGGAGTAAAGCTATTGTTGTTTTGACAACACTATTATATATTATAACAGATAATATTTCAGTCAGACAAATACACACACAAACACACACTTGCAGTAAAATCTTGGCACAGATTCATAATGAATGCCATCTTGTCTGAAACGGAATTTGTTTTATGGAAGTTGTTTTACTTCATGTATTTATACATGTTTTACTTCACAGGTAAACTAAACAGTGGAAGAACCGTGTGGAACATGAACCAGATTGTCCAATAATTTACATATTTTCAATTAGTTCCAAATATCGTGTATGCATGTCTGTGTGAGCATGATGCGTATGTGTGTGTGTGTGTGTATACACTTGTATGTGTGTGTGTAACATGGGGTCCTGTGGGGTCAAAGGCCATCCTCCAGATACTGGACCCAGGCCCAGCTATTGGCACAACATCCAGGATGACACTGACGGTGCCATCATCACTAGAATACCTGCTTCCTGTATCCTGTTACCAAAAATACTCCCTCACACACATACACCTTCCTGTATTGTCTCCTGTTGTCACTATGAGATTGTCTAGAGGAAGCCATGACAACACTGAAGGCAGACCTACACCAATCAGACGGTGTCATCTGGCATGACACACCTCCTGGAAGTCACATCATTGCTGCGTTAAGAAGGAGAGGATGCGATACCACTGAGGAAATAGGACCTAAAATAGTCGCTAGACTGTATATGTTCCATATAGAGTCTGTGTTTTGGTGTGAGTGTGTGTTGTGGTGTGTGTCATGTGATGATATTGTCATGATGTCATGGGAGGGAGAGCCGTGGTGTTCCTTTTGCAGCCACATAGTCTGCCTCCTCAGTCAAGGACACCACAGAAAAGAGGAGGTGGAGGAGGGGGAGGACAGCAGGCTCAATATACTAACTTTGTTACCACAGAGAGTGTGAACATGGCTCGTAAACAGATACATCCGAGATCTGAGACTTTCCTAAGCGCCCCCAGTTCTCTTTCTGTCTTGTTTTTTCCCCTATCCCTCTCTCTCTCTTTCAAACACACACACCCAACAATGCTGGCCTGTATGGTGGATGGTTTAATCTACCTGTCCTGAGAGAGACTCACTTCAGGCTGTTTAGAAGAAACATTTCCTGACACAGCCTCACTCTAACCCTGGGCAAAGGGCCCAGCCTGTCTAACTGCACTAGAGGACTAGTTAATATAAGACAAAAAAAGACAGACAAAACTACAAACCCGTCCATCGCAGGCTCTGAAGTGGCTCAGGTTTGTGTTCCGCTTGTAAGGACCTGCAGGTTAGTGTAGGCTGACACCTATCTGCAGTGTGGTAGTATGACATGCTGGCAGTCTCATTCATTACATTTTAACATTGATCAAATATATCCAATTGTCATGTTCCTCAAATCAAAATAGGGTTGATCAGACTGATAATCATTAAAGCAAGACATCAACCTGTGTACTTAACACTTAGATGTAGCATTACCACTACGGTTGTACAATACCCATACTGGCATCCAGGAATATTAGTATGTCAGAAAAGGATTTAGTGTGTCCTGTATCCTAATAACCATTATAATGTGTCATACTATTTTGTATGGTGGATACTACACACTTTATAGTATGGTGGATACTACACACTTTATAGTATGGTGGATACTACACACTTTATAGTATGGTGGATACTACACACTTTATAGTATGGTGGATACTACACACTTTATAGTATGGTGGATACTACACACTTTATAGTATGGTGGATACTACACACTTTATAGTATGGGTACACAACGTTTTATGGTTCCCAGCTGGTCACACTCTGACACAAACTTATACAGTAGCCTACCAACTTCATGACAAATGTATTTCACACATTCAAATAAACAAATACTATAAATATCAATCAAGCTTCTTCAACACAAAACACACCAACTTTCAGATGTTCATTGAGACTAATTTACAGGACAATAGATATTTAATGATTTAAGACCCTGATGATTCAAATAAATCATGAGTTTCTATGCTTTGATCGAATCTGAATTAACCCATGTGTCACAAAGAGCAACAGACAATCAGATATCAATATAGCTGTGATGTTCCAGTGCTAATCATTCAGCATGTTATCATGGTTCAAGAGAGATGAACACAAACCCAATGACAATTCATATTCTCAACAAGTGTATTAGTTTTATTTTCCATCAGTGCAGTTACTGCTTTCACTTTCACTTTGTTTTCCTGTAGTCATTTGTTGTTGCTGTGGACCATTTCCTTGAAATCACCCCACTTGTTACAAACAGTAAAACCAACTCTGCAGAGATACAACTCTGCTGCCTAACTTTAATATTAGAGAATATGGTTTTAACAAATCCCAAGATAATTTAGACAAGATGCTTTAAATTATGTATCAAACCATGGAGGAGTTTTCTTGTTAAATATTTGTTTTAAATGTGAAGAATTACACGTTATAGTTACATTTGTTAAAGGAATCATTGTATAATATTTAGCATGTTGGGTCGATATACACACAGCACCCTTGAGCACCCTGTAAGTGCATTAGGATAAGATAACCTATCTTCAGGGAGAAACCATCTTGTCCACTTGATTTCTCTTCTTGGCATGCTTGTCAGGTTTATTCCGTTTATCTGGTTTCCCTAGGAAAGAGATACAGACAAGCCATTTAACGAGATTTTGAAATAAAATGTATGATTTCAGTAATAGGATAACAAGTTTAAAATGTGTACTGTAAGGATGTATTTGTACAATGCAATCATGTTGGACATCAGTAAAATATTTACTTTCATACAGAGTTAATTGACTTGGGCACAGCTACCTTTGATTTTGTTCCTACACTTGGTTACAGCTCGCTTGTTTTTAGGACAATCATGCAGTTCGGTGTTAGAGTCATTCAACAGGCAGTCCACTATGAGGATGTCATCCCTGGGGGTCGCATGTGTGCTGTTGTGTTTATGGTTGAAGGTGTTATGCAGCACCACTAGGATGACTGGTTTACCAACTGAGAGAGGGTGGGAGAGAGAGAGAGAAATAATGGAGATAATGAACAGTTTAATTTAAGACTGTGTTAACCTGCAAAAAGATGTTACTGGAGGAGGAATCAAATCAAGTTAGGCTTAGTTTAGTCTCAATCTTTAAAACCATCTCAGGTACATCTAATTACACCCCAATAATTATCTAGGACTGGGCTACTTGCTTAGGGTTGAGAGGGTATCAGGATAGTTACCTGGAATTCTCAGCTGAGCACTCTGGAGGTCAGTCGTAGCCAGACAGAAAGCCACAATGTAATCATAGTCCTCCTGGTTTATCTCCCGTTTTGTTTTACCCTTCACCTTAGTAAGACGCTTGATGAACTGATCAATAGCACCCGTCATTTCGCCTGTCTCGATGCAATGGACTGTAAACTTTGTTGAGTCACGTGGTCTCCCTTGAAGAGCAAAGGAAATCTCACTGAGATCACTGCATCTCAGTGGAGCACATGGGTTTTTAATATTTACTGTAACTAATATTGTTGAAAGATTTGAAAAAGACCACTTTCATGTTTTAAAGTATACATATATATTTGTAAGATGAACGTACTGTATTTGATTATTTCAGGGCACAATAGTAACATGAGGACAGAAGCTATAAACCAATGACAACTCATTCTCAGTCTTTTAGTTTTACACCAATATGCTTTTTTTAATTTCAAAGTTATAAAACAGTGAGATCACAACAGACAACATTGAATATTGGCAATGTTACAGTTAATCTATGATTTCACATAATGTAACAAACATTTTCTGAAAAATGCTGTGACATATTACGCTAAATAAAAATAACTTATTTTCCCTCCAAAGCAACAGTTCACTCCTGACTGTGAAGGAGTTCTTCCTCCTCCTCAGTGGGATTAGTCTGGGACTTTCCATCAAGACGATTACGCATTGTCCAGACCCTGCAGACATCTTCGGGAAATTAATAATGTAAGAGATGTTAGTGACAATCCTCAATTGGATCCCAATCATTTGTTTTCATCCATTATCTAAAAACAAATAAATTACATATTTTGATCATATGAAAATAATTACACTTAAATTATTTAACTAACTCCAACCAACCCCAAAAGATTTCAGTGTAGCTTTACATATTTCAAACGGTTTGGTTTACGTAAGTTAAAAATATTGGAAAGTTACATAAACATTAGTTACACAATTAAAATACCCCAAAATGTTCACAGAAGCATATGGTCAGGTAATTATGCATATTTACAGGAAATAATAATACACATGACAATGTTTCAGACTATGTTTACATGACATCTGTAAATCTTTTAAAACAATTGTAGCTTATTAAAATGGATGATAAAAAATAGAACCTACATGCAAGCCAGATCCAACATCCAACTCTCCAACATCGTCTGAAGAGAAGTGTTGTGGTGGAGCACCCACATGGTCGGGGTGGGCACCGGCATGATCTCTACAGGGGAAAGGAAACCCAATGTTTATTCAAGAGGGAATGGAAACCCTTCTTTTATAGTAACAATATATGTAGAAATGAATATTGGCAATGTAAAATACAATGAAAACAGCATATTGGTGACAAAAAACGACTGAGAATGAGTAGAACTACATTTGTAAAAATGAGTTCGATTAAATTTAACATGTCTAAAAGGTAACAGAAGCCCTGACTGGAGAAAGAAGGCTTCTCCTGTGTTGACATTGTCTATTCACATGCCATGACGCACCATGCAAACAATGTTACGACATTTCAGGCATTGCGCCCTGTCCAATAAATATCAACTGAAACAAATCAGTAAAAAAAAAAACAAGAAGAACCTACGATGGAAGCAAGTGTGTTTCTCATATATCCATGTATGTTCATAACCAAGGTGGAACACCAGACAGGGATCCAAGGTGAAATAATGTTCTGAAGAAAGAAAAATATATCACACTGGTTACAAAACAAATCAAATTGTGAAATGTGCAGCCTTTGTGAAACATTAACTGTATGAGCTTGTAATAGATCATTTTTAGGGAAGTCCCTACTGGCAGTGCCGGTCCTAGCACACTCGGCGCCCTAGGCGAGATGTATGAATAGCGACCCCCCCCCCCCCTGGTGGTGCGGGACGGTTAATTATTGGATGAACTTCGGAATTTGCCACCCCCCTCTTGATGCCTCCCTATGCGGCTGCCTATGTTGCCTATGCCTAGGACCGGCCCTGCCTACTGGTATTGAACATTTCTTTAAGAATTTGGAAAATATGCTATATGAAAATGGGTTTGTTGAAATGTGACTTTCCAAAAGGACAATAAAGCTTTAGCATCTCACCCATGCACACATCATAACTCTGAAGCTCTTTAGACTCCATGATGACATGCTCTGGCGGGAACCAAAAATATTCCTTTACACTTCTGCAAAATGATGCATGATGCACCGCATGACTTGCATCTACAGTTTTCGTTAAGTGTATTCTAGACAGTTATTTTGTATCTATTGCTCAAGTTTAGTTTCTACACAGGATCTCAAAGAGTTCTCTAGAAATCCAATGATAAGGATGAGACATTACCTCAGGTTGGCATTTTTTCAGAATCTCAGAAACAGCTTTGTCGTTTTGAGAACATTTCAGGAGTCCTTCTTTGGCATTGTGGAACAGACAGTCTACAGTGAGAATGACATCACTGTGGGTCACATGTCTGCTGCTGTCAGGTACAATGTAGTCTGGGTCAAAGGTGTGATGCAACACCACCAGGATCGCTGATTTACCAGCTGAGGGAGGTTAAGAGATGGAGTGTGTGTGTATATGAGGGAGAGAGAGACAGAGATGGATAGAGAGAGAGAGATAAGTCAAAAAGAGAGAAAGGAGAACACATCAAACAAACACAGCAACATTTTGTAATACAGATGTCTCCATATCACCTTCAATATCAATAAAATGAAGGCACTTGTGCTTATTATGGACACACAATAAGCATTTTTTTGTTTAACGTAGGCTATATGTTACAGCACAATGTTCTCTCCAGAAAATGTCAATGTAATTGTGCCCTCCAAAGTTTATACCATTTCCGCCCCTACCTTCAATAAATCACAATCACTTTGTTCTTTATCTTATCCTCATATTAGAAAGACAAGATTTCTCACATGGAATCTTCAACATTAGGGCTTCCATATCGGTCCCCAATCGAGAAACTACTGGACAGAAAACCAGGTTGAAATCCCCCTGCTCCTGTGAGTGAACTTCAGTCAAGCCTTTTTTGGTTAGGCGGCTATTCAACATCACATCTGCCCCCCCAACGTCCTGGAACACCAATGGGAAGAATCTCCCGGATTTGCCCATTTTGGCTCTGCAATAAATACAGAAACATCGCATTTCAATGGTGAAAGGTCAAACAGATGTAGGCCTATGTGTCCCCGTGCCACCGTACCACCGTGGCAAATGTTTAAAAAAGTCACATCAGGCCGACTTTCTGTTATGAATACACGGTCAATAACTGAGAGAAAGAAAATGGTGTAGCCGACTTTCAGTATGACTAGCCTAGTATGACTAGCCAGTTCACTAAGGCTATATCATATCATTCTGGTAGGATGGCATTAAAAAGTTCACTACCTAGCATTTTCAACTTTTTATTGCAAACATGCAAAAATTACCTGAATTCAAAGATAAAGGCTGACGAACGATCCCGTCGTGTACCTGCCCCGCTGATGTTTTTTGGAAGTGGACTAGCTTAATCGCCTAAATGAAAGTGAAAGTTACCATATCAGACAGAAAAATATTACGCCATCAAATGTTTTTCATTTATATATACTATGGGGCACCGACTTCCCAGCGCTCCCTGGTGGTCTAGTGGTTAGGATTCGGCGCTCTCACCGCCGCGGCCCGGGTTCGATTCCCGGTCAGGGAACACCTTTTTTGTAACGAAATATTTTTCACCAAATCAAACTTGTCTAGGCGTCGTGAAAATGAAAAATTGTAATAATAAATTAGCTTGTAAAAAAGTTTTTGATATAACATGAAACAGACAAATTGATTGTCGTGCCCCCTTTATTATACAGTCTAAAAGAGCTACACAAAATTCCAACTGCTCGCCCATCCGATTCGATCTGGAGCCGAATCTGTGTCTGCTTATCGTATTGGCTTAAAGTCGATTGATCTTTAAAAATGTTAGTGCAGCTTAATTGCACATCCTTTACAAATCTTTGCCGCTAGATGACACTGTATACAAGTTACAAATTAAAGAGCATTAGAACAATATGGAGTATGATGTCAGGAAATAAATAAATGTAGAGGATGAGGTAGAGGATGTCAGGTGGCTGAGCGGTTAGGGAATCCGGGTCGTAATCAGAAGTTTGATTTCCGCCTGTGAAAAATGACATTGTGCCTCTGGGCAAGGCACTTCACTTTACTTGCCTAGGGGGAATGTCCTTCTACTTACTGTAAGTCGCTCTTGATAAGTGCATCTGCTAAATGACTAAATGAAAATGTGATGTTTTTGAGGCATCAACTTCAACCCAACGCAATTTTCATATTTCATCCTCCATAAAAAGCTATGAGATCACAGTCCTGAGACACGTGCTTCATTGTAAAACCATTCTCACATACATGGGAATAAATAAAGAGTGTCTGATTCAGGCAGGTAGAGGGCGAGAGAGATCAAGAGAAAAAGAATATGCGAAGAGAGAGAAGAGAGAGAGTGATAAAGGAGTGGAACAGAGGACGAGAGAGAAGAGATTGAGAGAGAGAGAGAGAGAGAGAGAGAGAGAGAGAGAGAGAGAGAGAGAGAGAGAGAGAGAGAGAGAGGGAGAGAGGAAAGGACAGAAGCCTACAAGACAGAGATAATGTGTGCTAGTAGAACCTTGGTCCCTGAGCACTCCAAGGTGGAAAGAGACAAAGAGAGAGTGAGAGACACACACACGCTGCCAGACAGCCATCCAGCCTGCTGATTGGACAGTGCAGGGTTTAACCAGTTCCTGACTGGCTATGTATCTTGGCAGTTATTTTGACAGCACTATCGCAGAGAGGAGGAGATAAGCCGTCTGAGGAATCGCCATGGCGCCGCTTTGTCCCTCCCCCAGCCCACTTAGACGACCAAGCCCCCCGACTGGAGCAAAGCATTGTGGGGGTTCTTGGTGGAGAGCGGGGTTTGTGTTGGCAGAAGCCCCGGATCTCTGGGAAGCATCGAGCTATCCCTTCAAGATCCACAGCTAGCTCCAGTCCCTGTCTGACTGACAGACTGCCAGTACCCAGGGGACAGTGGACCAATCTGGGGTCTGCAAAACCCTGGGAATCCCTGGGAGGGAGTATCTGGTGCAAAATAAGAGAGAGGAAGAAAATACTTTTCTTTTTTTTTCATATAATTTAAATACGTTTATTTCTCACCTATTTAAAATGTGTAGGGTTTAGTGTTGAAATTGTTTTCTTATAATGTTCCTATAGGTGTCATGTAGGCGCACAAGACAAACAGACAAACAAACGCACTGACAGACAACAGACAGAAAGACCAGTTAGTACAGTAAGCAACCCTATTAGCAAACAACCCGAACAAAAACAAAGCATGGATGAGCTCCTGTAAACTTTTGACTCTTTGCTGAGTAATGTTTTCAAGATGTGACTTTGTCCTGTCCCGTCCCACAGACAGGCCCTGTCAGTGGCTCTGGCTCCCTGGTCCGCAGTCTGTCTGTCTGTCTTCCCACTAGGTCATAACAGCAGTATACAGCTGGCCTGGCCACATACTCTGATATTAGAATTTTTACGGTACCGTCCCACTTGGGCCCACAAACAGCTTGGTACCATTACAGAGGCAGCGTTTTAGGATTATTGCTACGAGGCAATAGAGTATGAGATCAAAGCACTGCACACACACGCACACACACATAAACGTGCGCACACACACACATGCAGGGAGGGATTTATGTACTGTAGCAGGAGAGGAGCAGGGTTGAGTCAGGGAAAACAGGAGGACAAAAGGGCAGATGAAGCATCTATGTGTGTGTATCTGTCTGTGTGTGTGTGTGTGTTTGATGAATATTCTTTAATCATCTTCAATACAAAGGATTGATAGAGCCTATGAATAACATAAAACTATATTATGTGCTTGGGTTTTTATTATCAAGTTATCAAATGTCCTCAATACAAGAACAAGAGAGAGAGAGAAACAGAGATAGAGAGAGAGAGAAAGAAAGAAACAGAGAGGGAGTGAGAAACAGAAAAAGAGAGAGAAGGTGGAAAAGAAAAGAGGAAAGGAAAAAACTTTAGAGGACGAAATAGTAGAAGATAAAAAAGGGGATACTTAAAAAGCAAGAGACGTAGTTCAAATATCTAGATCCTCATGGTACAGTAGGGCCAGACAGTGTTAAATGACCCCATGTCTTCTTATGGCTTCTGAAGATGATATCCACAGACCACACCAAGGTCTGAGACTGGCAAGGCTGACATGTTAACCTTGGAAGAGTTTTAAAATAATGTTGCTCAGACGTCCCATCCTCACAGTTTAGACTACAGACAAAGATAACTTCAAGCACATGGCAGTGAGAGGTCAAATTCTGTGAAGAAAAACGGCGCAAGAATATATCACACATAACCTGACTGAAGCAATATTGTAGGCCAATTTATTGTAACATTGAGTCATGTAAATAACTTGCTGTGAGATTTTGTCATATATTTTAAACTGCCGATAATTACTGCTCCTAGAAATGTGCACTGACTTAATTAAATCTCTCATCGGTGGATGCATTTTTCTTTTATTTAAAATTATTCACATTTAAACTGACAAACTAATGTGATCAATTACAAGACTGCTTATTATTGACAACGTGCTACCAGACACAACCCCTTACAACAGACTAGTAATTCTAAACTTGTACATAGTTAGAATTTGTGTAGAGTGGCCACTTAGCAATATCAACAGCCAGATGGGACTGATTTCTACGCAGTGTTGAAGAGGCTGAGAGAGGGGGAGAGATTAAAAGAGAAAGACAGGGAGGGAGAGAGGGTAAAAGAAGGGCATGGGTGGAAAGAGGAGTGGGAGAAAATAGGAGGAGAGGCACTTCCAGAGAGACCCAGGTAACAGGACCGCTGAAGAAGAGGGAAGTCAAACTCCCTTACGGATCTGTGGTGGTCTGTGGTGCTTCTTTGGTGGTCTGCTGTTATCCGCAGTGGTATGTAGTTGGCTGTGGTGGTCTGTGGTGGTCTCTGGGAGTCTGAAGTGGTCATGTCAAAATATATTTGTCTAGAGAGACCTGTTTGGTTAAAAAGCACATACATACACACACATACACACACTATCTCTTTCAAGTACACACAAGCAACCCTACTGTAACCCATCCAATAACACAACACCTAGTGTCAATCTACCAATCAGTTAAAGCCCTATAGCCTGTGAACTTTGACCTGGGAACTAAGCAAATGTCGAAAGGTTATCAATGCAAGGTTACAGTGCATCACAGTGAGATGGCTTTCCAGAGTAGTGGTGAGAGAGACAGGTGAGAGAGACATAAGTACAGGTATTAGTGTATTAAGAGCATGTATTTAAAGTGCCTGAATGGACATGGAATCAGACATGTATGTATGGATGTATGTATGTACAGTATATACTGAAGACCCACATGATACCTGTTGTTTGCCTTTGCAGACTCTCTCTCCCCTGCTCTCTCTTTCTCTCTCCCCCCCCCTACTCTCTCTCTCTCTCTCTCCCCCCTACTCTCTCTCTCTCTCTCTCTCTCTCTCTCTCTCTCTCTCTCTCTCTCTCTCTCTCTCTCTCTCTGGGTGTTGCTTGTCACATGATCATGATGTAGGAACACAGTTTACTCTTCTTATCAACAAGTGTTGTAACAAAAAGGGCTACACAGAGACTGACTCCACGACTCACACACTCATACACACACAAAGACACTTACACACACATGCAAATATAGTACACACAAACAAAAAGAAACAAATGAATACACCCACACAGATACTTTTATGACACTGTCTTCAGGGTTTATGGAGGCATTCAAGTTTTCTATACTCAGCAGACAGCAGACAGCCACTAAATCCCAGCCATGCATTCCTGTACAGAATATGAATGATCACTGAGGGGTCAGTATAAACGAGGGTGCAATAAGTCATCTTTTCATGCAACATAAAGGCAATGTTCCTATGTGAGGTTAGATGTATGGTCAAGATTTAAAGGTAACATGAGTGTATTCTTATTGTGTCTGAATGCTTACATGTGTATGTCTGTCAACTAGGGTATGTGTTTGTGTACTTTATATATGTTGGTGTGTAGTGTGTGTGTGTGTCTGTGTATACTGTGTGTATCTGTGTGTACTGTGTATGTGTGTGTGTGTATACTCCTCCACACTAAGGCTGCTTTGAGCCACATCACTCCATCATCCCAGATATGGCCTCAGGCTAGATAGCAGGTCTGCAGGCGCACAAGACGTTATGTCCACTCTGTCATGTTTACTTACAATGATAAGCTATGATGGATCCCCCACAAGCGATAGACGCCACAGCAACACACACAAACACACACCACACACACAGCATATTGAAAATCCCCACAATTTTAAACCACTCTAACACAAATCACCAAACGTATACACCAAACACTAAACATGTCTTGTATTGGGGCATGAACACATTCCTTTCATCTAGAGAAATAAGACACACACACACGCAGCAGATTCAGACTGGCTTTGCTCTGCAAACACAGTCTTTGCGGTTTGATGTTGTGTGATCTGTGATCGTTTGGGCAGCCTGCGTAGTGTTTCCACTGTGTCAGTTTACTTTACTGTGGCGTGAGGCCATGCGGGGATCAGAGCACTGGCTCGCTCCAACTATCCTGGACCAATTAAAAAGACTGAGGAGGCCCCTGCTTATCAAATCATCCAGGGAGGTGGGGGCCAGGGAGGTGGGGGCCAGGGAGGTGGGGGGTTGAGGAGGGTGCATGCAGCAGGCAGTGAGTGGGTCAGAGGAGGTAGGGGACATACATATGTGTGTGAGGTGAACTGTGTTAGTAATTGGTCCAATCCAAGCAGTAACACATGCAGATATAGACAGTAACGCATGCAAACACACACTGAAACAGAAACGTATGCAAACACACACTCAAAGCAACACACGCAGACACACACATATTCAAATACACTGCTCCTCTTGTTCACCCTTCCCATCCTCCCCTGTCCGCTTTCCTTTGGTTTCCTCCCTTCTTTCTCTCCCTTTTTTCGTCAGTTATTTACACCCAAGGACGCGTCAGACGCTGAGGAAAGCGAGGGAGTGAGCGGCTGACAAAGAGAGTGAGAGAGAAGTAAAGGGAGAGGTGAAGGGAGGGAAGAAAACGAGCATCTCCCAGACACTGCTCATCCGCCCATCCTTCTCTTTCATGACCCTTTTCCTCTCTCTCCTCTGCCTGCTTTTTCAAGGTCATCCTTCTTTTCCTACTCCCTGCTGGACATAGAGAGTCCAGAGAGAGAAAAGAAGAGATAGAGAGAGGGTGAGAGATACAGGACAGAAGGAGAGGGAGAGAGAGATAGGAGAGAGAGAGACAGGAGGGAGGAGAGCAAGGGAAAGAGAGAGGGGAGAGAGAAAGAGAGGGAGAGAGAGAGAAAGTGTGAGAGAGAGAGAGAGAGAGAGAGAGAGAGAGAGAGAGAGAGAGAGAGAGAAAGAGAGAGAGAAAGAGAGAGAGAGAGAGAGAGAGAGAGAGAGAGAGAGAGAGAGAGAGAGAGAGAGAGAAAGAGAGAGAGAGAGAGAGAGAGAGAGAGAGAGAGAGAGAGAGACAGCTAAACCGTTACAAATCTTTCTGCTTATCAGGAACAACACACTGATAACCGAGTCTCCGCTCCCCCAACCCACCAGATTCATCTCCCAAAACATCTCACACACCCGAAGAAAGATCTAGAAATATGGAGATAGGAAGGAGGGATTGATGTTGCAGTCTCAGATCCACTGGTGCGAGAGGAGGGAGTGTGACCATGGAGAGGTAGAAAACACTGTGGCCTTTGTCAAAGCAGGAAGGGTGGTTTCTGCTTCATTGGATATGACAGTGATTTCTGAAATAATAACTGTCAAGATTTACGTACATTGGGTTTTATGAAATGCAAGATGGTGTGAGTGTGTGTTTTGAGAGACAAATAACACCTGCAAGTAATGATGTGAAACTTGCCACCTGTATACCTTACATCTCATCTCTTCTAACAAAAAGTACCTGTTGTCGCCCCATCTGACACACACACACACACACTTACACACTAACACAAATACAAACATTTATACAGTATTTTAAAATGGTATATTAGCCAGGGCTAAGTGTCTCCACAACCCGAACCCAACCTCTAGCAATTAATATCCCCTCTGAATGAATGTACCCTCTGGGTGAAGCGGGCCCCTGGTCCATCTTTTATGGAGATACATGGGCTGAACCCTGACAGGATAAGCCCAGCCACTTTCCTATCACACTAAATGATGACCTGTTTAATACTTATTACACGGCCAGTTATGTAATAAAGTTGCGTATTTATCATGTGGGGTTGTAACTGTGACTCGTGCGATTCCTGATTGCAGGGTGGAGAGTTTGAACTCTGAGGATCAGTTTAGAGGTGAAGAGGGCTTCTCTGTGACATTTAGTTCAGTTAAACACAGTTTTTAAATAAAGTTCAGTAAAGTTCCATGACGTTAATTAAAGTTTGATAAAGGTCAACTGTCACATCATGCAAGGAGTTTCTCTGGCACAAGATGGCTGAATGTAACAGTGACAAGCATCAGAGACGAGATGTGAAGCTGACCATAGATAATACAATAAACATCTTCTATTTTGTGTTACCATTCATGTACTTTCTATTTGGATAAATTATGATTACCCCATAATAAACAGACAAACACAGACACTTACAGAGAAAGACAATAACATATGAAAGAAATAATGGAATGGTTCTGGTTAACTATATTGTGTGTGTGTGTTTTTGTGCAGATACATGGATGCGTGTTTGTGTGCATGCCTGTCAGGATGAATGAGTTTGTCAATGAGTGTGTGGACATGCAACACACTTTCTTCTTCGTGCCTTGGTGTGTGCGTATTTGTGTGAGCGGTGGACGTGCAAGGTTGTCGGGTCACCACGGGCCCAGCCCCAGGTTCCCACAGCCTGGCGGAGGCCGTCTCTGAGGTGCTATCAGCCTCCGTCTCCGGCCCCCCGGACCTCCAGTCCCTGACGTCAGCCTGGTCTGATAAGGGGCTCCGCCATGAGAGGGGGGGGGGGGGGGGGGAGAGAGAAGGGGAGCAGGGATGAGGGAGAGAAGTGTGTGTGTGTGTGTGTGTGTGGGGGGGGGGGGGGGTTACACTAACAGAGCCAGCCCTGGATAAGGACACAGACAGATAAGAGAAGAGTGTGGAGCCCTTTTGTTTCCACTGATCCTTCGGAGGCTTCAACGTTTCTTTTTTCCGTTCTTTTCTACTTCTTTCTTTCTTCATCTCTCTCTTTCTTTTTCTCTCCCTCTCTTTCTATCTGTCTCTTTCTTTCTCTTTTGCTTTTTCTGTCTCCCTCTTTTCCCTATCCCTCTATCTTTTTTCTTCCCCTTTTCAACCTCTTTCCCCCATCTTCTCTATCTTTCTCTCTCACTAGTTATCTCTTTACCTCTCTTTTCTTATTTCCCATGTTTCCCCCTCTCTCTTTCGACTCTTCGTCTTTCTCTCTTTCCTTTGGCTCCTTTCTCTATCACCCTCTATTCCACCTTTCTCTGTCTTTTTGATCATTCTCTCTCTCGCTCTCTTTCTCTCTCTGCAAAAAATTATAATTATTCTCTTATTGTAGTTGCGCGTCCCCAGCTGTCTCTGGATTGAGGCTTCCTGCTCTCCAAGGCTTCCTGCTCCTGTTGTTGCTGTCTTTCACCATGATGTGATGGGGGGGGGGGGGGGGGGGTTATGGGGGGGGGTGAGACTCTGAGTATACGGTAAGACGATACACAGTTTTCCAAGAAGTCCTTAAATAAAGAAATCCTTATTTTTTGTTTCTCCTTCTGTCCTCCCCTCTCTTCTTCTGTCTCTCTGCCTACTCTTTCTCTCTGCCTCCTCTCTCTCTCCTTCTCTCTCTCTCTGTCTCTCTCTCTCTGCCTCTGTAGACTCATGCTAGTCTCGAACCTCAGCCTGCTCTCCTCTACCCTCCTGTCTTGGTGAACCCTGGTTGACCCCCCGCTACCCTCTCGATGACACCACAATCGATTGTTTTGAGGATTCCACTTCACCTCCACCTGACCCAAATCACCCCTACCTTGGCACTCTCTGTAACCTCACTTTACAAACACACACACATGCACACATGCACACACACAAACACATGGATACACGCACAACTCCCCACTGCCAGCCACATCGTGTCGCCACTGAGCCTCATCATTATCGTGTTATCAGCCATGTGAGTGTGAGAGTGTGTGCGGAACCAAGTGTGTGTGTACGATCTTGTGCATGTGTGTGTGTGTTTGTGTAGTGTTTGCTTTCTAGGCCTAGGCTAGCGGACTTTGGCCATGGCTTATCATTGGGAGAGGTCCTGGGATCCCTGAGTTTCCAACACTAAAAATACACCACTTAATGGAGCCTACACACAAACACACACCTACGTAACTTACTACAGAGGATCATGCAATATAAAATGGTAGGTTAAGGGAGAAGGAGCAGAAGCAGGCTGTCAATCAGATGAGTCTAATTTTCTATTGGTCTGCCTGTGAACCCTGAGAATCACATGACAGGTTGAGAGGTTATATTACAGTCAGGTGATGAGGAAGTACCCCTACCAGAGCAAACCTATCAGGTCAATTTAATTCAGTTACAAAGAGACAGGGCAAATTTGAAATACAAGGAGTTGCCATGCATTAATGTGCTGTTAATTATTAATAATACTCTTAAAAATTATATGTTTATAAATAGGTGTTTGTAATATAACACTGAATAATTTATGCTAATGATGGGGTGCTGAACGTTTATTTACTTTTCTCTTCAGAGTGTGACCGAACCTATAGCTTGAGTACTGAGTTAATTATTTAGTCTAAGTCAAACTTCTAGCTGAAGAAGTTTGTGTGTGTGTGTGTGTGTGTACGTGTGTGTGTGTGTATGTCTGTGTGTGTGAACCGCTGAAGCCCAGGTGTCTCCACAGCCTGACCTTAACTGGTCAAACAGACCTCCTCCACAAACATAGATAGCTTGGCATAACATGCACACATACACACACAGTCATTGGACAAAAAAAAACACACTGTGTGATGGTCCAACCCAAAGGTTCCCATCTCACAGAGATTAAAACTAATTGTTTTATATAAAAATCTGTGTAGTTGAGCAGACACTTTTATACAAAGCAAGAAGCAGGGAGGGATATGTACCTACAACCTTTTGAGCTCCTGAAATGCTTTACTACAGAACTACACCCATCGTCGTGTGCGTGTGATGAAGATAGGGAAGATGATGAAGAGGTACACCTAGTGCAAGAATTCAGTATTGGTGCTGACTGAGCTCAGGTAGCAAGAGTCAGGTCTGGAGGACAGCTGACACACGTAGCTGCAGACAGACCTGCTGTCAGCACACTAACATTGATCTGCCCTGATAACTACCTGTTCAGATAAGCATGGAGAATGTCTGTGAGTGAACAACAAACACTAACCCCCCAGACACACACACACACACACACAAATGCACACACAGCACACAACACACTGGCACTGTGATCTGCCATTGATTGGCTTTGTTTCTTAATTATGTTAGATAAATGCTGACCCCCCCCCCCCCCAACACACACATACACCCACAAAGGAAAAAAACATGTCAGCATTGCATAGTTTGAATGTACAAACTGAGTGTGAGGTTCCTGCTGGTGATGAAGTAGCATCTGATGATGATAATAAGGATAATCAGGGGCGTCAAAGTGGGGGGAGAAGTAAGACAGACGACTCACTACTGGACGGCCTTAACACGCTGTGTTGAATGAAAAAGCGGAGTTGCAATCTTTTCATGGGGCCCAAAATTCTTAACGGCGCCTCTGCTGATGATGATGACGATGATGAAGAAAAATATGATGATTGCGTGTGAGTGTGTGAGTGTGTGTGTGTGTCTGTGGGTGGCAGTCCCAGTTATGTTTCTTCCTGCTCCCTCATTTGAAGACTTCTTCCTGGAGCCAGTAGTTCTAGTGGGGGTCCATCTGTGTGTGTGTGTGTGTGTGTGTGTGTGTGTGTGTGTGTGTTTGTCGGTGTGTCCAAAGGAAGAGGGGCCACTGTGGGCCACTGACCCCTGATACAGGGTCTCAGCCCCAGCCAAGACGGGGACAGCTTTCCTGGTGCCTTGTCTGGCTGGAAACCCACGCGCGCACACACACACACACTCACAAATAAACACACACACAAATCCTTCAAGTGTCCACATCCAGTTGTCAAAGAGGATTCCAAAAATATGCAACCTGAACACATGAGCACACACACTCTCTCTCTCCCTCTTTCACACACACACAGACACACACAACACACACAAACACACACTAACGCACGTACCTTCAAACTGGTCCCAACACCCGATCTCATCCTCCACCTCACACTGTCCCCCCACACATGGACATTCCTATCTGCTACCTCACCCAACACCTCATTCATACACACTGACAGCCCACACACATACACACCCACATACACACTGACAGCCCACACACATACACACCCACATACACAATTGTGTCCACATGCTCTGGGCTCCGTCACTGAGTGTCAGTGATACATCTATGGCATGGGTAAAAAAACTAACAAAAACACACTTCACGTACAGAGTGGGCACCCACACACACACACGCAAACACATACAAATGAAGTCCACATTTCCAGTCATGCTCCATGGACATCATGCCAAGTCATGTAATCACTCTCCCAGATATATACTCCTAACCTGGCTGATGGTGAGTCATTCCTGCAAGTCCTTCCAGAGTGTTCCTCCAGCCACGATCCAGGTCCAGGACTGTGTATAAGACAGCCATTCTGGCACCACTATCAGTGGTAAAGTTATACATTGATGCTGCCTTGTTTCCAATGGAGTAATATTGGCCTATTTGTCTCGACTCTGTCGTGGTGGGGGTCAAGGACAGCAAAATCAATACTGTAAGAACAAGCCCTGGGACCGGGCACACCCTTTCAGAACACACACAAGCAAACACGGAAACATATGGACGCAAAGTTTAAAGTTTGATACTCTTCATTTTGACAACACTGAAGTGACTCTAATGGGTGAGAGAGGGGAACAGTTAGACGATGAAAAGAACTAGAAAATGAGAGTGAAAGAGGAAATGAGAGAAGAGGATATGAGATGAGAGGATGTAGGGCAGAAAGTCATTATTTTGATTTAAGTTATTCTGATCAGGCAGCTATCATGGTTACTCCTTGGTGGGCAGCTGTAGACACAAGGTTGGGGACCTAACCCCATGGAGAGAAGAAGGAAACCCTGAGCGATATAGAGAGAGAACTTTTTCTGTGAAGGCTGACCACCCGTCACTGTGGCTACGGTGACAGCCAGAAACATCCTGTTTTTAAGCCAATGGCCTGATAGCTTGATAAAGTTTGCAGGACCTACACACACACAAGCACGTATCATCATCTTAATCATCGCCATTTTCTTCCAACCTGGCAATGTGTCAGTCAGGCTGGAAGAAAACTCCTTCCCTGGACCCTAATGATGTAGGCTGATTGCAGGTCACAATCCAGCACATCAATTTTTTTCATTTTCAAAATGTTACACATTTTGTAAACAACGTTTCTGATGAAACAGTGTTTTGAAGGCTCTAAATATCATGGATATTATTACAGTATTACAGTATGAGCCACATAAACACAAAAGTGCTCACACACACACACACTCAAACACACACACACACACATTCACACAGGGGTAATTTAGATAACTCTGTAATGTATGAATGTAATCATTGGTGCAGATTGTGAATTTACACACACTATATCTCTAATTCAATCTCACACACTAATAACTCATTCTACTACTCTCTGTAACACATGCACATATGTGATATGTTCACCTGACTTTTCTGTGACAGAGGGAGTTGCAGGTTCTTCTGACAATTTTAGAGTTCTTAGAGACACAGTGATATACTGCCATGAAAAATACAATAGACTTTCAGCGTATATACTAGACTACCACTGAGAGAGGACTACGCGCAATAGCATGTTATTTGGCACTAGCCAGGTTCCTGCGACGCGTCACATAATTCAAAGCAAGTCTGTCAGAGGGAAGTGGCCAGACAATGAAGTGGCCTCGTGTGTTTACGTCCACAAGTGTTGATGACAGATATTAATCTGTCCACGGGGACAACAATTCGCTCGAAACCAGTAGGCCATACCGCTAAAGACTTTGGCGTCGAGAGCTGGCCCTAGAACTCCTTCACATTGAACTATTCTTTTCTCTTTGAGAAATTTGTTTGAACGACATTGACCTCTTGATGATGTATAAAAGAATTTATGGAGTTGTGTTTTTTTGTAATTTATCATTCATTCATATTCATATAGGCTTATTCGTAAAAAAGTTGTAAATCGTTTTTATTTTATTTACATGTCAATTTCAGTATATAAGTATATTTTCTATTACTGAAATCTGTGGGAAAGTACGGGTACGATACGATAAAACATTTATAGAAAACGTTAACAATATTCCCATCATAAATTAAGGGATTGTGTACCAGCATTATCCGATATTCACAGAATAATTAAATCTGGACTGATAGGCCTGCAAACACTTTTCAGAAATGAAAATTTAACAAACTTGGGTATTGGTAGGCATATAGTTTGAAATGAAGGGAAGATCAAGACAGTTCTTTGTTTCCCGACCTTTAATCGGATCTTGCTGATTGATTCCAGACTAGAATTATTCTCTGCGCTAAAATGGACGTGCCTGAAAAACGTGATCAACTGTGACAAATTGCCCAAATCTTTTTGATTTTGAGAAATAAGAGGAATAATTGCAAAAACTGTGTAGTTCCTATCATGCGTGAATGTGTTACCTAAAGTGTAGGGCTAAGTCATTGCACTTTCCACTTTCAATGAATACTCTTGTGGGCGAAATATAGGTTATATTCAGTATGCTATCTATATCTCCAAATTACGTATGTTAGCCTATGATTTAGGCCACAATAGTATAAAAAAACAAAGAACATTACAATGTTCAAGAATGTATTGTATTTAGTGGACACAAAAATGTTAAGTGACCACATAGCCCATAGGTCTATTTAGCAAAAATAATTTTAAACGAAAAAATTAGGTGCAGCAAAGAGGAAGGTGAGTGTTTGAGCATAGACAGAGAGAGAGAGAGACAGAGAGAGAGAGAGAGAGAGAGAGAGCGAGAGAGAGAGAGAGAGAGAGAGAGAGAGAGAGAGAGAGAGAGAGAGAGAGGGAGAGAGAGACAGACAGACAGAGAGAGAGAGATAGAGAGATTATGACAAAGAAGCTGGAATCTTGATCATTAAGTGGGAGAGGTAGCCTAGTTTGTGTCTCTGCTCACGACTCTCTTTCTTTCATATTTTCAGACCCGTCCTGATGCTGCAAGGCTCTACGGAATACTGTTTTTGAACCGAAGACCAACGTTGAGGGTACCGAGAAAACTTTTTATTGCATTACAGTCCCGTGCGTAAGCAAGTTCCGTGCGGGAAGGGCACAGGTAGGCTATCAGCACCAACCACCGACGCGGATGGTCCCCCCAAGACGAGGATATGTACCAGGGTATAACCATGACAACCAACCACGGACCTCCGTCTTACGAGCACGGTTTTCTACACAATACCGCGGCTACTTCACCGGTGTACGTGCCCACCACTAGGGTCACCCCCATGATCCCGACATTGCCTTACCTCCAGACACACGGGACCTCTCAGCAGAATAGCCCCGTGTCGAGTCATTCGGCCTGGACGCAGCCTTGTGCTGAGTCTGTGCCGTCATATAACACTGCCAACGCTCACCATTCTCCAGTGTCCTCACGCTTCACGTTCTCCACCAGTCCGCCACTTTCCTCTGGGGTCGCTGCAGCGAGGGAAACGGCAACTTACTCAAGCCCTCTAACTCTATCCGCCAACGGGAGGGACCACTACGGGACACGCGGCCTCACCGGGTCTTACCACAGCCCTTACCCGGCCTACATGGGCCCAAACATGGGTGGGACGTGGGCCGCGTCACCCTTTGACAGCACCGTGCTACATGGTCTTCAGGCGGGGGGACCAAGTGCTGTCAGGCACGCCAATTTAGGTGAGAGAAAATACACTTTGTGTTGATTTATCGTTCCATATACGCCATAAAACTCAAATTGGTTTTGAATATGTAGGTTATCCAACAGTCCCAAATCAAGATTGTCACCTTGTTTAATAAGCCTAAATAGTTTTATAATCTTTATAGCCTAGGCCTACTGTAAAGTGCATGGTGGAAAAATAGCTAGTGAGTAGCAGGTATTGCTTTTGAAGAACCAGCCATTGGATGTAAAATAGTCAAAAAATGAGTCAGATTCTGATTACAGAATGAATCTCGATTATTATAAATAGTTAAAATAGTCTATACG
Source organism: Hypomesus transpacificus (assembly GCF_021917145.1). NCBI lineage: Eukaryota > Metazoa > Chordata > Actinopteri > Osmeriformes > Osmeridae > Hypomesus > Hypomesus transpacificus. Next base: position 11,500,454 of record NC_061065.1, on the reverse strand, counting down.
GCCTAGAGCCATCCAGTCGTGATCTTAATCGCCCTCCATGAAAATCCAACATACCTTAAGGTTGTCAATGTATCGAACAATGTTGACATTTTCCTAAACCAAGGAAATGTATTGCACAGTTAATAATAGCCTGTTGGTATGATAGGCAATTAGTCTTTGTATATTAGTCTTAGATTGAGTGGCGTAGACTGTAAGGCTATACTCCAACTACTTTTACGCATAGCCTACCATTGAACAAAACGTTAGAAAAAAGTGACGTGTTATTCGAATGATCTCTGTCGTTGATTTCTGCCAAAGTGGACATTCACAAAAGATTTTTGTGTCGTTATGAAAGATTAATCTACAGGCTGTATGTCGCTTTATAAGCTTGTATGAATAACCGTCATCATATGCCAAAACCACGCGGCTAAAATTGTTTTTTGTTGTTGTTGAAGGATTTGAAAAAAACATGGATAGGCTAATCTACGCAATACAATTTATTCATGATTAAGAATGACTAATATACTTCATTTAGTCTACATTTCTTTTTTGTTTGCAGGGCACATATTGGGCAAATCGAATAGCCTAGTGATCAACTACCCACCAAGAAAATATTCAAGATGTATTGTAGGCTGAAATATATTACCTGAAATATAAAGGGAATGTATAGTCCACATAATTATTGACATTTTACAGTCAAATTAATTGTATTGGCGGTCATGGTCAACAAAAACCTTTCCATACAATGTCAGGCCTGCAATTGATGTGGTTATGTGTTCAAACATATCCAAATATCACTGATGGCCCTGTCACATACGTTACACCGCTAAATGGGATATCTGAGCTTAAATTGTACTGAATTTGACATTTCTTTAGATATCATATACTTCCATTGCTGTCGTTATTATAGGCCTAATAAGAATAAGTTTTATTCAAGCCGTGCGTGCACGTGATCCTCATTCTCGTTTAGGATTATTTTAAGACGATGAGCCGGTAATAAATCGTATTTCGTTCGTATTTACATGTTTTCTTCAGTTTTCTTTTATTGTCTTTAAAGTAGCAGAATCAAATCTTTTAATTGGTAACATTTAGGTATTTAATTATAGGCCAGGCCTAATGACGCACGGCAATGACGCACGGCCAAAAACTTTTTTATAAGAATAATTCAAACAGCACTTAATAGCTTTTGGCAAACATTTGACACACCAAAATCAATGTCCCAAAAAGGAAATATTGTAGGCTAAATTATTTTGAAGCGACAATTTTTTTCGGACTTCAGGATCTAACTTCTGTTCATCTGTTGCTTCATGAAATATAAACATTTTCAACAGAGTTCTACCTAAGTTTAGACATAAAAACGATTATTCTTAATTATTGAACAGGGTATTCATAAGGAAGATTCAACGGTGGAAAAAGAAAAAAGATTAGTAATTTGTCTGTTGCACCATGGGGGCTGCAGGTGTTTGTGCGGGCCTGGTTCACACTCTACTCAGATAAGAACAAAATTCCACACATTACAACGCGAATGGGAATGTAGGCCTACCCCCAGTGTGTCTTAATGCCTGCGCAATGGACTCTATGCCTAAATAAAGTATACATATAACAATAAATTAATAAATACAACTTCTTAAAAACTGTGTTCTAGAGACTGTGCTATTTTACTCATTTAAGAAAAACAGACATTTTCCTATGAAATCAACAGAATAAGCGGTGGTACCCTAAGATGAGTTCTATGCCCAGGCAAGGGGGGGGGGGGGTTAGCCATGTTTTGTCCAAACAAAACATAGCGAAGTGGTGCAACACGGGCCTTCACAGAAGCAATCTGCTTCATTTGAACAGACAGCTGCTAATATCTTGACTTGGGATCAGTTTTAGTTGACACTGGGTATTGATCTGCCCTGGTGGTAGGTTCAGCTGTACTCTGGACACTCTCTTGTCAATTGCCACCATATAGGATATGAGTTTCACAACAGAGATCGATAGTCAGCACCTGTGGGTGAACATATAGTTCTCTTAGCATAAGACTTGACAGTGTATTTATATTCACTTATCACATTATTATTGTTGTTGTTATCATGTTCCAAGTGATCAGTTCTTCTCTCTGGAGTTTGCCTGTACATCACTGCTATCTATGATATGACATAGAAAACTCCTTAAACCGTTTTCGGATCCAAATGGCGCAATTATCATTAACTTATCTCCAAAATCCCACACAAAGTGTATTATCACATGTTGATCAGTGATTGACAAGAATCAATAGCTGTGACTGAATTGGTTGAATAATGACATTGCAGTAAGGTAATTTGGTTTGTTAGTCTAAATCCTTGATTAACATGACTGCTGAAGTGTGTAAATGTGATCAGTCCACTGAGCTGGTGGTGGCCATGCTTTGGCAACAGGGTAGGGTTAGACCCTAATTTCTCACCTGACTGAGTAAAGGCGCTGTTACATTAAACCACAGCATTGTCCACAGAGATGGGGAGAGAAAGAGAGAGAAATATAGACAAACAGAGAGTGAGAAAGAGACAAAGACCGAGAAATTGTGTGTATGTGTGTGTGTGTGTGAGAGAGAGAACAACATACAGAGATAGAAATAGAGGAAGTCTATTACTTCAGTGAGGATGTGGATGGTAATTCAAATTGACTCTCCCTTTCCTCCTTTTGAGTAAAAAAGAACATCAGATTATCAAGACTATCAGAATATCATATTTGTAAATGTTATGCTTTTTTAGCAGTAGTGGATTATTTAAATCTCAGATTCCCCTCAAGGTCTTGATGATGTCAGTAGACTGGAGTCACAGACAAACTCAGAGCATTGCTTATGTCGCATTTGAGGATGCTTTTATTTACTTTTTGCAAGCTGAAGCAAAAATACAAACATACAAACTTGTTGGTCCTTGAGAGGTTGTACTGTAACCAATTTCTTCTGGATTGTTTCGTCGACATGTACAGATCAAAATCGAAGAGTCACTTGTACATTTTAGAATTATACTTTAGAAACACTATAAACTACACAGTGAGACTGGCATGTGTCCTCTCTGCTCCTGTGGAGATAAAGCAACACTGTGGCTGGTGTACAGAGGCGCACACACACACCAGCAGAACTGTTGTGTATTGTCTTGTGTTTCTGCAATGTGTTGGCTAGCATCTTCCCTGGCCCAAGGACGCCCTGCCCTGGCCAGCTCTGCAGCCCCATAGCTTTGGCGTCAACAATGTAGGAAGTCAGACTCTGCCTCCAGAAAGGGCTGCTCACACATTCCTCCAGAACGCCCCACACAGAGATAAAGAGGAGTGCTACAGGATAGGATGTCGATGATATCCATTACAGTAATGTTCCAGAAAAATAAATCACACGTATATTATACATACTTGCCATGATGTTGCGCAATCACAGATACAAATACAGAGACACGCACACATAAACATGACACTATTATTACATACAACCATTATTTTAAATAAAAAAATTACGTTCAGGAGACTTTCATCACGCATTTGTGAATTGTGTTAGATATTCAGTCATAGGGTAAGTATACTATTGGAAAATGGAGAACAGAAAGCGACATTGTTCATCAGCTGCCCTTCTGTAGCTGTCTCTGCCCCATCGTCTGAGTGACTAAGAGCTCACTGGGGAGATACTTTCTCATGTCTGAGAGGAGAGAGTCCAGATAACATCCATCAAAGGCTTACAGTAAGTGTGAGGAAGAGACATGGATGGGAAAGAAAGAGCAAGACTGATAGAAGGGGAGAAAGAGAGAGGAAGGCGAGTGAGTGTGTGTGTGTGAGAAAGAGAAAATGACAGAGAGCGAGGGGAAACGAGAGAGGGAGAGAAGCATAGCAACAGCAACTGTGTTAGAAAGATTGAGAGAAAGAGAGAGAGAAATGGAGAGTGAGAAATACATGGGGACAGCAACATGGTGTGAGAGTGATTGAGAGAGAGTGTGAGTGAGAGAAAGAGGGAGAGATAGACGTACTCTGGGTTTGGATCTCTATATCAGCTCTATTTCCATCCTGGCCCTTTATCAGAGGCTGGTCCGTCAGATAAGCAGGGTTACAGAGTTCCATTGCAGCTGTGTGTAATTTTAGGGCAAGCTGGGAGACAGCGCTCTCTGCTAGTCAAAAGATGCAACTGTCAACAGTAAAATAGATGTTCTTAATCTTTGGTTTAATCTTAATCTTAAACTTTGTGTCCCCGTTGACATAATTTAGCTCTAAACCTTTGTTATTTGTTTTTGAATGACCTTGCTCCACCATATTTAACTGATCTGCTTCAGCCCTGCTGCCCATCTCGATCCCTAAGATCAGCCGACCAGCTGTTCCTGACAGTCCCTAAAATAAGGCTGAAGCTCAGAGGTGACAGAGTATTTGCCGCTGCTGCACCCAAGCTTTGGAATAAGCTGCCGTTTAATATCAGACAGGCCTCCTCACTCCTTGTTTTTAAATCTCTTTTAGAAACGCACTTTTACTATCTTGCTTTTAACTTACCTTAAATGTTCCGTCATTCCCTAAAAATCACTTGCAGTGAGCTTGCTTGTTTGTGTTTTTATGTATTTTTATGTATCGTTTATATGTATTTTTTATGTATCAATGTAAAGCACTTTGGCTTCCCCTGTGGTTTTCTAAATGTGCTATATAAATAAAGTTGATTGATCGATTGACTGGTGCTAATGCTGATGTTGTCCTCTCACTCTCTCTTCCTTCCTCTCACTCTGTCTCTCTGTCCATCCCTCCATCAGATTTGTATGATGACTTTTCTGAGGGTCGTGAGTGTGTTAACTGCGGGGCTATGTCCACCCCTCTGTGGAGGCGAGATGGTACGGGCCACTACCTGTGTAATGCCTGTGGACTGTACCACAAGATGAATGGCATTAACCGACCGCTCATCAAGCCTCAGAGGCGACTGGTGAGTCCAAAAACACAGCTCCTCCTCCACTCCACTTTCCTCGCTTCTATCATACCCCATCTTTTTTATAGTCCTCCCGTCTTTTCATGGTCTCCTTTTCTTTGAATTAAATTCTCACCTTGTCTAATCCTCAGTTTCGCCTGCTAGATCCCACTTGATGAGCTAAAGTGATGTGTTTGTGGTTGTCTTTATTTGGGATCCGGTTACTAGTTCTTACTGTAAGAATAAAGATGACTGTGTGTATTTTTCTAAAGTCAGGAAGATTTTATGTTTGTCCGTGCTGTGTGCAGTCTGCATCCAGGAGGGTGGGTCTGTCTTGCACCAACTGCCACACCACCACCACAACACTGTGGAGGCGCAACGCAGAGGGGGAGCCCGTCTGCAATGCCTGCGGTCTCTACATGAAGCTGCATGGGGTGAGAAAGGGGGAGAGAGATGGAGGGGGAGTGAGCAGATTGTGAGTTTAAGATGCAGGGGAGGGAAAGAGGGAGAGAGGAAGAGAGAGAGGAAATAGAAAGATAGAGTGTGGTGGAAGCGTATCCACTAGAATGGTGGATATGATTCTTAGTTTTGGATCTGGGTTTATAAGGATTAGACAAAAAGCTGGATGGAAAGAGAGTTAATGTACTCCTCAACAAAAATCATGACCAGTTCAGACAACAAATACTAGCACAGATTCACACAAAGACACAAAGACATGAAGGTCAGAGGATGGAATTGATCGAAACTATAGATAAGAAAATAAAAATAAAGATAACATACAGCCAACAGGTGCTCATTATACAATCAGGCAGACTCTTCATCGTAGACACAACAATATTTGAGGGCTTATCATATTCAGGACTCCTAGAAGCTACAGTGTAGGCCTCCAAGGTCAAGTACAATGGTTCTCTTGACCCCAGTACTCACTTTACACCCAGTGCCTAGAAGGCTAGAACTGTCACTGATGCACAATGTAGATCAAGGTAGAAACACATATATATGAGTAAATAACGAAACCAAATACATGAACAGACACTGTATTATGGTAATATAGTAATACATCTACTGATTGGGAATAAGATAAGAAAAATAAGCACGTAGGAAATCCTTGATTTCTCCCATGAGAGAGAGAGAGACAGAGAGCAAGAGAGCAAGAGACAAAACATAGAGATTGACTTACAGAGAGATGTTTCTTGACTTACATACATTTCAAGTAGGAAGTACTGGAATGTCTCTGTCTCCTCAGGTTCCTCGTCCCTTAGCTATGAAGAAGGAGGGAATACAGACTCGCAAACGTAAACCCAAGAACCTCAACAAGACCCAGGCTGGTCAGTACCTAAATATATCATTTTGTGTAGTGTGTGTGCGTGTGTATGTATGTGTTTTATATGAGCGTTTGTGTGTTTAGATGAGTGTGTTTGCGTGTATGTGTGTGTCTGAGTGTTCCCTTATAACAGTCCTTTATCTCTGTGTAGGAAGTGTAGCATCTGGTGACCACACCCCCACCAGTACTCCTGTTGCCTCTAGTAACACAGAGGAGACCAGACAGATCAAGACTGAACCTGAAACACACAGCCTGTACTCACATCCCAACACACACACCCAGGTGAGCTCATGTTCTCTCAGAAAACACATACATACGACGCACATAACACACTCTCTCTCTCTCTCTTTTTTGCTCTCGGATTCATCTCACATCTCTCCTTCTCCAGGTGTCAGCCCTCCCTGCCTACATTACTAACCAAGGAGGGGCCCTCCCCCTCAAGATGACCCCTGGGGGTCACGGGGGTGCATCAGGCTCCAAGAGTGAACCCTGGAACAGCCTGGTCCTGGCCTAGAGGAGGGCAGCGCCCCCTACAGGTTCCAACATATCTCAGACCCCAGATCCTCCAAAACAGACCCAGTAGCCCACAGTAGACCTGCATGGCCTCCACCACAACCCAGGTCCAGAACTAGGGTCCCTAAAGGAAGCGGAACCGAGATCTGCAAAAATGATTGTGCAGTAAAAGGGTGACTGAACGGATGAATACACTCAGAACTGCTGATCAGCATTGGTAGAGATCAATGCCCGATACTCAAGTTTGAGGGTCAATGGTAGCTGAAAAGCTACAGAAGCTCTAGCCATGGTTGTCTCCATTCTACAGCTCAAAGCAACCTCACAATTGAAAAAGACTACTATGCCAAAAACAAGAAGAAAACAAACATATATTTGTTCCTTTTTTAATTATTTCTATTTACTGGTTTCTCTGTGTAAACATTCAGTCATTCTCTTGTTTCATAAGTTTTACAGTTTACCTGGTAAATTCTCCGTTGATGTCAGGAATTAAATCTGAAAAAGATATCTTCTAATATCATCCAGACTAAGACTATACCATCATCACCATGGTAAAGGGGGTAGTGTAGGACTGAGCCAAGTATGTTTTGCAGCAGCACATCAACATGATAGTAAGATGGCAGACTGACATAATCTATAGTGGACTGTGAGTGCTAGATCTGACTCCAGTTAAGAAAGTACTGTCTTACAGTTTGTCAAAAGGAATTCTCTTGAAGAACTACAGTCTAACACGCTCCCTGAAGAGAGTATATTGTAAGAAACAAGATTAATTACATTGCTCCATGTGCCGGGTTGCCTCTAAAGCAAAACAATTACATATACAATTTAATTATTCTTGTTTGTATTTTTACAATGCTCTGAGGCAGAACCAGCTACTTCCTCCCTTAGTGATACCTTGAGTGTGTTTTCTAAGATACTCAGTACAGAAAACATACACAAACAACTTGATGTCTCTAAGACTGCAAACTGTCTTGTGTTAAACCACCTATAAGAAGCTGCTTGAGGTGAATGTGATTAGTTGTTTGTTTGGTTGAGTGGTTGATAGCACATTCACCCTCTACTGATCCAATGACAGGGGTTCTCATTTGATGTGTGAAGGCCTTTTTTGATTTTAGAAACGACAACTGGAATGGACAAATCATTCAAGAAAATCATCAATTCTAATGTGCTACAGTGTAAATGTTTTTTTAGATCAATGTAAAAGTATGAAGCCACACTTCCTGGTTGGAAATATACTGAAGAAGAAGAAAACCTCTCCATGAAGGAGCACCATGCCTTTATTCTATAAATGCTGTTCGTACAGTTCATGAGGCTGTTTTAGAAGAGACTTTACATTCTAACATCAGATACTGTAAGCTCTTCACCTTCTTACCTTTCTGGTGAAAAGCCTAGGGATTGTGTGGCATGGGATTATGTGGCAAATGGTCACAAACATGTAATTTACCATTATAAATCTATGAACATTATGTTAAAATTCCACTCCAGTATAATTGTATAGCACATATTTGTGAAATACTGTAAGTAACTTTTAATAACACGTACACTCTTACAAAAAAGGGTTCCAAATGGGTTCTCAGTTTGTCTCAGTGGGAAAACTGGAAAAATTACCCCTTTTAGAAAAATAAACTTTAGTTTAACCTTTTTTTTGATGAAAAGGTTTGATTCACTGTTTAACTCAGTGATTTAACCAGGATCCAGAATGGGTCATTCAATGGTTCTTTCAACAAGCCTGCCATATGGATTATGGTAGAACCCATTATGGTTCTAGGTAGCATCTTTTTTCTAAGACTGTACCACTGAGACACAGTTGCGATGGGCGTGTGTATCTTGCTGATGTCGACGTGCACTAACGCTGAACTTGATACTGAACCTGTCCTCTCTGTGCACCTGTAGCTCTTTGAGAATTGTAATAAAGACAAGCATATATTTTGACATGTGTGTTTCAGTGTTTCTATACAGAATATGAATAACAATTTATAAGTAAAGATAAGGTACTCAAAGGTTCTATAAATACATTAGACGTTCTTGTAGGACAATATTTCAATAAATATTTGGAAAGAAAACAGAAAGAAGACAGATGATTTTCTGTGTCATATCATTAAAAAGCAATCCTTGGGTACTGTTGTGCCTGCCAGAGAAGACCCCTTCTCTGGCTGATCTGCTCTGTGCTGAATGTACAGTATACAGTTGAAAAACAATCACATACAAAAACATTGTTTTCCACACTTCAGGATTTGGGACTAGCCTTGTCATCTGCTAACTGTATCCGTCCAATGTGCAGGTAATGTTTTGTGACAGCTGTGATTTCATGGATAAAAAGTTGGACAGTGCACTTGCTGAAGTTCTCAATCAGCATTTCTCTTAGAAACTCAGCAAACTTATCCTGGACCATGTCTCTCCAGCACTGCTCAAACGATGTTCTCATCATAGCACGCATCGTGTCACATATTTGCGAGTTAAAACTGCAGTCAAGGGTGAAGGTGGCCCCTTTCTGAAGGTGTTCATGTAAAGAGTATGTTTCGTCCGACAGAGAAGAAGCCAGAGCTTCAAGCATGGTGGACATTTCTTGTGCCAAGAAGTCTTTCTTACCTTGCATATCAGAGTTGGAAATACTGGACATTTTTTTGAAGTACATCTTTCTGTCCTGTTCTTGCATAGTTATAATCAGGGGGAATTTTATATTCAGTGCCTTTGGCCCAAGCAATTTTCTAATAGCAGAGTAAATATTTTCACACACAGGAGACTGGTCACTCTCAGTGCTTTCCTGAATTGTCTTTAAGTAGGATTGATAATTGCCACTCTGACATATATACTCAAAATGAGGGTAATTGATGTCTCGGAATAGGTTTTCTTTTGTCCCTTTGAACCCCCAACACTTCTTATAACCAATATGGGTCTTGACACCATATTGAGTGTACCACTCGAAAGCCTTCCATACCAAGTTTAACATGCACGGTTCTGAATTTCTGGCCAAACAGGGAAACCTGTTCAAGGTGAATATGAACACAAGCCAACCATCCACAGATTCAATTAGTTCCTGAGTTTGTTTGATGATGGTATCCTCGCTGTGCTCTCCATTCCTATAGTTGGGATAGTAGGGTCCATACAGGAAGATCTCCTCAGGCTTCTCTATGGCAGCCCATGAGTGTTGCTTGTCCTCCCAGCCGCATTCCTCTATGATGTCATCACGGAACATCAGAATCTTACTGTTGATAGTCTTCAAGAAAAACTTCATTGACAGTCTGCCCAGACTTGAGGTGTTCCAGAACTCTGTCCACTGACTTCTGTGTGTCGGTCCAGGAAGATAGCAAATCCAAAATACTTTTTTCATGAGTTTTGTCCAGGGCTCCATTGTCCAAACAAGTCTCTGTCTGTCCCAGCTCATATATACCTCTGAAATAACAGCACAACATTATAAACATCATTTTCTTACAGTTTGTTTTGATTTTACACCAAAATAATTCCAATCAAAACAATTAATTGCAGCCAAAACTAATTAATTTCAACAAACATTTAAATAAGATTAACATTTAAACTCATACTTTTAAAATGATACAAACATTGTAATTCTTATTCGCAATGTAATGTAATGCACATTCACATCACTTTCCTTCTTAGCCAGTAACTCTACTATCACACTCAATTGGCAGCATCAACCTTCTCCTACCTTCTCCACTCCATGGCTGGTCCTTTTCAGTGTAGCCGGAGAGCTGGTAGGCTAGGGATAAAAGAGATCAGAGTCTAGAGTTTGTATGAGGGGAGGTTCGGATGTGTGTTTTCGCTCCAGGAGCATTTGAGGTTATTGTAACAACTGCTTATCTCATGAAGCATGAAGGATACAGGTTTGACAAGATTCATTCAGGAGGATCATTAAACTGTTGAATGACGTGAAACTGTTATCACTTTTAAACATACGTGACTATGCACTTGAATCAAACCCAGGCCACTGATTAATGGCCATAAACACATTTATAATTGTACAAAATTGTTGTATATATACTGAATGGAAGACAAAGATGAAATATGATAAATAAAAATCACAGTTTTATCATTAAAGTTACTTTTATTGTTTCTCACAACAGACAAGTAAAGATAATAAAGGTTTACTCACTGGAAATGTTACGTCAAAGAATTTGGTTGAGATTCACAAAACTGTAGATACAGTCCCAGTTTACTTATGCTCCATGTCAATGTTGTCTCTGTTACTAGACCAAGTGTGAGAATACCACAGTCTTACTTAAGGTTTTAATACAGTACGTAAGATGTTGTTGACTTCAACAGCCGCAATGATCAGCAATACTAGCAAGTCCTTCTACAGTAGAGTATAAAGAAGGGAAGTTACATCACTGTTGACTGATACATCCTGTCAGTTGAGTTCATGTTCAGTCATAAATTGTAGTAATAAACCTGTTTCACCTCTGAATGATAACATCTCGTCTCCTTCACTCTTTTATTTTTAGGTGATCTTTATCCAGTCACTGCATGTTGTTTATTAAAGGCTCTGGGCCATGCATTCTGAAAGAGGACGGAGAACTGAAACAGTGTAGATGTCAGAGAAAAACTACGATAACGTCCAGCCAATTGGTGTTTGTTATTATAGGTAGGTGGGTACTACATCATAAAACTGTGACTGTCATGAGAACACAGTAGGTGACAGTAAGAGCACATATACAGTATACATTAAATGGATAATGAGACTGAATATATGAAGAAATTACAGGGTAATAGCTGGTCTACTGATTGTGATTAACACATAGGAAATCCCATTTCTTCAACACCTGGATGCCCTTGATTAAGGCATCAAGCTAATAATTGTTTTCTTTTTTTGTGAGTGATTGAATAGTACTGAGGATGTGTGTTGACTGACTCCCTCCCCACACATACACCCCCACACCATGGTACAAGGTTGGTTGCTTTAGGTTAGCAGCTCTCCAAACCTGTTCCTGGAGTGCTACCCTGCTGTTACATTCCAATCATATTACATTATGCCCTTCTGTAGGTTGACATGCATAGATTTCAATGACTGTGTGTGTGCATCCCTAAAGATGAAACTATTTGAAAAATCTCTACACACAAACAGGGGCGTGTAAGGTGGAGGGGTGTGACAGAGAGAGAAGTTATTTTACAAAATGACAGTAAAAGAGAGAGAGAGACAGAGAGAAAGAGAGGGGAGTGGAAGGAAATGACGAGAGAGGAGGAGGGGAGAGAGTGAAGTGCTCCCGTGTATTCTTACATAGTAAGGGAGTCTACACCATACTACAGGTCAGTGTGAGTAAAGAGAGTGTGTGTGTGTGTGTGTGTGTGTGTGGTGTGTGTGTGTGTGTGTGTGTGTGTGTGTGTGTGTGTGTGTGTGTGTGTGTGTGTGTGTGTGTGTGTGTGTGTATGTATGTATGTGTGGGAGAGATTTCAGGTGGGTGGTGTGTGGGTTAGAGAGATACATTGTGAGAGAGAGTATGTCAATTAGTGAGTGAGTAAAAGAGAGAAAGAGAGAGAGAGAGAGAGAGAGAGAGAGAGAGAGAGAGAGAGAGAGAGAGAGAGAGAGAGAGAGAGAGAGAGAGAGAGAGAGAGAGAGAGAGAGAGGTTCAGGTACACTCCTAGAGTTCTGGTAGCCAGGTAGTCCACTAGATACTTAGCTAGCAGAGGCACAGCTTATCTGGCACTTAGCTGGCCTGCCCTGGATCCAAGCTCAGACATCTGTACTGGTGTAATCCATTACTGTCAACTGCAGCACGGTTGCTTTTTTTCTGTGGCCTCATTGGTAAATAAAAGTAAGCCTCTTTGAAAGTCAGCGCAGACTTCATTTTAATATTGTTCATGCACAGTGACAATGCATGCTATTTTTTAAAGGTGCCATCAAGACTATAGAAAATATTTACACTGCCACATAGATTCAATAGATTCGGTAAACACAAATCTATTTAGGGACAAGCATGAATTCTAATTCAGAATAAATATAACAAAATAACACACTCAATAAACAGAACTCCAACAGACAACAAGGTGGTTGTTCAGACTGAAAGGTTTAATGTACAGTCAGTGTGACAATGTGACATAAAAATGTAATGGGTTGACTCCGGTTTCCTCCACTACAGTACGGATGGTCTCTTCGGTGATGCACGGAGCCAATCAAATCCCTTGGTTTTCTTGGGGCGGGGCATCACCCCAGACGCTTTCGTTCTTCACTGGTCGCTTAAAACTGAGCCCATGCTCTTCTAAGCCAATTGAAGCCGTCAGCCGATCTTACGACTTCTTGTAGGCTACAAAGGCGATTTCATATCGGCTGCGTAGAGTTTGAATGGGATAGAAATTGGCAGGTCTTTTACACACACCTGGCCAGGAAAGGCTTTCAGTACAAACGAGCATCCTTCGCTCTCAACCACTTAAGACACAAACATGGACATCGTGAAATCATTAGGACACCCAGAGGAAATATTCAACCTGTTCAAGTTTAAAATGGGGGGCTGCCGCACTGTAATGCCTAAATTGGACTATGTGAGTAGAAAGGACCTCTGGTCTTCCTCAAACTGTTGCTACGAAGCAAATCTAACTTATGTACAGTGGTACACCATGTACATCTGTGATCGGCTACAGCTCACTGAAGTTGCATTAAGTACGGTCTCTAGAATAAACGATAGACAGTAGGCTAGTCTATTACACTTAACCCTAGGCTAAATGTGTCCCGTTTAACTTGGCTATACAATGCACTAGCATCACATACAGGCTAGCTTACTGCAAAGCTAGTCATGATTCTCCCAAAAGGGAACGGGAAATGAAATTGCGTCAAGACGGATAATATCAGCCGAAAAACCTTGCATGTCTTATGTTCTTCAGGTAACATACTATAAAGACGCAGTATTTGCGTAACATAGAACACTGGAAAGTATCCAAGCCTATACAATAAAGACGTGACTATTATAGTGGTTGAGACCCAGTACTATGAATTTATTAAATCACATATTTCACCGGCGTTGGTCCACGTCAAGGGAGAGGATACTCGGTGGCTGGGATTTATGCCTTAATGAGCTTTGAGAGTTCACTGTAGGGAAAAGATGCTGTGCGCATGTTTGACTATTAACTCCCACCGTTAACCACTCGGTTTGAACTAGAAGACCCCTGTCATCACGTGTAGACTAGGCTATAAATCCACATGATGCAAAAACCTTGTTATGTAACAGTCCATATGAGTCAGGAGTTGAGGCTCAGCTGAAGAAAAAACGAAGCTTGATTGACAGCAAGCTGTCACTATCGAAGTAAGAAAACTTAAACTGCAGTGTTTAAGTACACAGTGGCTAGCAGCATTTTCTGGCAATACGGGCAGTCGTAGGCAGAGCCATTGACATTTTCTATGGCTCTGGTAGTAGGCTACCTGTTTTTACCATTACCTACCGCAAGGTGGTAGCAGATTACCACTGCAAATCACGTAGACAACTCCCTTTTTTGCAGTGTTATGGAAAGTCTTGTTTTCAGGACATTTCTGATGTATGTGCATTATATTCAACCATGAATTAATGAACAATCATGAGTACATTTTTATAAATATCTTTTGGTGCTGCATTGAGTGGCAATTGCAGCGTCTTACGTGTGTGCAAGGTTAGGCCGACACGGCCTCCTCAAAGTCATTTCATGTGTTGTTCATGTGGTGCCTGCTAGGTGCTGCTGGCCTGCTTCCAGTATTTCAACAAGTAGGTTAAGAAATACTGTAGCTTGTGTGTTAGCTGAGGTGGGAGGGGCTCCTTACACTTCTTAACTGTAGGCAGCGCTGCACAGTTCCGCAAGTTCAAAGTGTATGTAGACTGACTTAATCACATTACTGTGGGTCGGATAGACCCATCCTTCCATTTTTCTCTCTACTCAGTAAGTGACGCTCCTACGCCGAGCACACGCTATTATTACGGACCTTCTAGCTTACAACACCCATGTCCTCTACTGCGCACTTAATGTTTGTTGTGGTTATGAATCATGAAGCTGTCCAGTTATTGAACATGAACGCCTGAGCGGTTTCATCCCTCTTATGGCCGGAGCTTGCTGTAAGTGTCCGGTCACCCTCTCGGTGTTCAAACGCTCGTTAACTGTCACGCCGCGGAGCCCTGGACCCGCCCTACGGTCAATCTTCTCCGGGGGAAGGCGCGAGCGTGGCATGCAGGAGGGATGTTGGGCCGCCCGGCCGATCCTGTTGAGAACCGCAGCTTCTTACAGACAACCCATGTTTCTCTGTTTCTCATGCCAGGACTCCATGAGGGACAGTCTGCGGACATGCTACCTCTATTTAAATCAGACCAGTCGAAGTTTCGCCGCTGTTATCCAAGCACTAGACGGAGAGTTACGGTAAGTTATTTGAGTAAAATTTCTAAAAAACGTCCCTTCAGGTACGGGGCGTGTCGCCATTATCCCTGGACAAGCAGTGGTCGCCAGAATAGGCATACTGTCAACCCGTTTGGACGCGTACACAACTTTAGACCGTTTTTGATTATTAACTTTGACCTTGAGTGCATTTCCTACCCTTAGATGTTTAATGTAGTTCTAATAAAAATAGCCTACTTCAAGTCCATGCCTCTGCACGCTTTAAATATGATTTAGTATCTCTATGTCTGTAGACAGAGGTACTGCTGTAAATATCTTGGGAGAGGGAGAGCAAAGGAATCAGATCACGTTATATCTAGGCCTACCCCCATTCACAGCACTACCACTATTTTAAGACCCTGTTGAGTTTACAAAAATGACACAGCTGTTTTGAAATCAAATCTTAGACAGTTTGTATACATGCATGCTTGTTCATGTATGTGAATGCAATTATTCACGTGCGTTTGAGGGATTTTGCTCATGTGTGTTTACAATTTCCCTTGACCTTTAGTAGATGAGGTCTGACAGCTGTTCTGAATGTTGTCAAGTTATTCTGCAGAGCAACCAACACTCGACCCCTCACTTTGCAGTGTTCAAACTTCAGACACTTCCCTGTATACTTTAAACGCATGCAAAAATACTTCTGCGTAATCATATCTATTAATTTCCCTCTGTCTCCCCCCTTACCTATTTCTCTCTCTACCTCTCACTCTCTTGTCTCTCACCTCCTCTCCAGACATGCGGTGTGTATCTTCTACCTGGTCCTGCGTGCCCTGGACACTGTGGAAGATGACATGAGCATCCCTCTGGAGAAGAAGGTGCCCATGCTCAATGACTTCCACACCTTCCTCTACCAGGCTGAGTGGTGCTTCAAGGAGAGCCAGGAGAAGGATAGGCAGGTCCTGGACGACTTCCCAACGGTCAGTGGACCCTTTCCATGTGACCCTGACTGTTTAAACTCACTCAGTGTAAATGTATTGTATTATACAGTGCCCTCCAAAAGTATTGGAACAGTGAGGCGAATTCCTTTATTTTTGCTGTAGACTGAAAACATTTGGGCTTGACATCAAATAATGAACGTGAGACCAGAGATCAACGTTTCAGCTTTTATTTCCAGGTATTTACATCAGGATCTGATGCACAACTAAGAAAATATCACATTTTGTTTGAATCCACCCATTTGTCAGGTGAGCAAAAGTATTGGAACAGATATACTTAAAACATATTTAAGTGAATAAGACTTAATATTTAGTTGCAAATCCTTTGCTTTCAATAACTGCAGCAAGTCTGTGACCCATTGACGTCACCAAACTTTTGCATTCTTCCTTTTTGATGCTTTCCCAGGCTTTCACTGTAGCCTCTTTCAGTTGTTGTTTGTTTTGTGGGGTTCCTCCCTTCAGTCTCCTCTTAAGCAGGTAAAATGCATGCTCTATAGGGTTTAAGTCTGGAGATTGACTTGGCCAGTCTAATACCTTCCATTTCTTGCCCCTGATGAACTCCTTTGTTGTTTTGGCAGTGTGTTTTGGGTTGTTATCTTGCTGCATGATGAAGGCTCTGCCAATCAGTTTGGTTGCATCTTTCCTTAAATTGGCAGACAAAATGTTTCTGTAGACTTCCGAGTTCATTTTGCTGCTGCCATCATGTGTTACATCCTCAATGAAGATTAATGAGCCCGTCCTAGAAGAAGCCATGCAAGCCCAAGCCATGACATTACCTCCACCGTGTTTCACAGATGAGCTTGTGTGTTTGGGATCATGAGCAGTTCCTTTCTTTCTCCAAACTTTAGCCTTTCCATCACTTTGGTAAAAGTTAATCTTTGTCTCATCAGTCCATAAAACTTTGTCCCAGAATTTTTGAGGTTCATCTCTGTACTTTTTGGCAAATTCCAGCCTGGCCTTCCTATTCTTCTTGCTAATGAGTGGTTTGCATCTTCTGGTGTAGCCCTTGTACTTTTGTTCATGAAGTCTTCTGCGAACAGTAGATAGTGATACCTTCACTCCTGCCATCTGGAGGTTGTTGCTGATCTCACTAACAGTTGTTTTAGGGTCTTTCTTTACAGCTCTCACAATGTTTCTGTCATCAACTGCTGATGTTTTCCTTGGTCTACCTGTTCGACGTCTGTTACTTAGTACACCAGTAGTTTTCTTCTTCTTCAGGACATTCCAAATGGTTGTACTGGCTATGGCCAATGTTTCTGCAATGGCTCTGATTGATTTTCCATCTTCTCTAAGACTCACAATTGCTTGTTTTTCACCCAAAGACAGCGCTCTGGTTTTCATGTTGTTTTCACCTCTGAATACAGTCAGCATAGACAAAACCTATCTTACCCAATCTGAACCTGAGTGTAGACATTCAGTGGTATTTATTGATTGAATAATGTATGTAATAGGACACACCTGGGCAACAAAACACACCTGTCAGTCATATGTTCCAATACTTTTGCTCACGTGACAAATGGGTGGGTTCGAACAAAAAGGTGATATTTTCTAATTTGTGCATCAGATCCTGATGTAAATACCTGGAAATAAAAGCTGAAACGTTGATCTCTGGTTTCACATTCATCGTTTGATGTCAAGCCCAAATGTTTTCAGTCTACAGCAAAAATAAAGGAATTGGCCTCACTGTTCCAATACTTTTGGAGGGCACTGTATGTATTTATACAGCCTCCCTTCAGGCCTCTGGGTAGATACCTAGTCGGCCTGCTGTAACAAATATGTGTTAGATGACAAGGGTCACTCACATCCTTCAGTTGTACCAGGTTCTTTCTAAACCGATTGTAAAAGACAGCCAGGCATAGCAAGTGTTAAACAGCTGTGTCTGACAGGCCCATGTCAGACACAGGCCCTGATTTAGGCCCAGACCTAAATCAGGTCTTCACCTGTCTCTCTCTCTCTCTCCCTCTGTGACCTCACCGTGAACCCTGCAGATTTCTCTGGAGTTCCGGAACCTGGGTCAGGAGTACAGGGCTGTCATCTCAGACATCTGCCACAGCATGGGGGTGGGGATGGCAGAGTTCCTGGAGAAGAAAGTAGGCTCCATGAAGGAGTGGGATCAGGTGAGTGTTGCCTCAGTGTTGCCTTAATGCTGCCAGAATGTTGCCTCAACGTTGCCAGCTAAATTGTCATTTAAGGAACTTCTCAGTCGGTAATACCCTCTCCGGAAGTGGGTTTGTGGTCCATATTTTTACCAAACCTAGACTAACATGTTGAGCTAAAGCCCCCTCCTTTATACGACTTCTGAACACTAGAGGCCTGTGCTGGGCAGTAGTTTGGTAGAAAGAAAATAGTTCCTACATGAAAGCAACGTTCTTCTCCCCTCCCTCTGTCCTTCCACAGTACTGCCACTACGTGGCGGGGCTGGTGGGGATCGGCCTGTCCCAGCTGTTCTCAGCGTCTCAGCTGGAAGACCCTGAGGTGGGCGGTGACACAGAGCTGGCCAACTCCATGGGCCTGTTCCTCCAGAAGACCAACATCATCAGAGACTATCTGGAGGACACACGGGAGGGGCGGCATTTCTGGCCACAAGAGGTACGAGCCGGACGATTTTGTTGGATGGCCAATCGCTTACTGATATGTAGGATATATGTAGGAATGTGTGTGTGTTTTTCCCCATGTGTATTCCTGTGTGTACCTCTGCCCGTGGACAGGCATGGAGCCAGTTCTCCTCTCGCCTGGAGGACCTGGCCCAGCCTGACAAGCTGCACTGTGCCCTGTCCTGCCTCAACCTGCTGGTGACTGACGCCCTCCGCCACGTCCCCGACGTCATTGCCTACCTCGGCCGTCTGCGCAACCAGAGCGTCTTCAACTTCTGCGCCATACCGCAGGTAGCCAATCACGGAGCCAGATAATAATGGGGGCGGGGAGCGGATAACGTTTTGTTCGGGCAGGCACACAATAGTTAACATTTGCATCACAGCGGGCACCCGTCATTGTTCACAAACAACAAAAATAGAAATTGAATTGACTATTTACCATCAGGTGAATTCTATTCCAGGTTTTCCAAACCAACCAACTTGTTTATTTCAAAGGTGTTGTTCCCCTTTTGTCCAGGTGATGGCAATAGCAACCCTGTCTGCATGTTACAACAACCCTCAGGTGTTCCAGGGTGTGGTGAAGATCAGGAAGGGACAAGCTGTTACACTAATGATGCAGGCAACCAATATGGCCACCGTGCAGAGCATCATAGCCCAATACAGCCAAGAGGTTTGAGTGTTTGAATTTGTCCCCTTCCAACATCATTCCCTCGCACAATAATTATACAAGGTCATCCGTTAAAGACTAGAGGGTATGGATGATTTCCTTTACAAGTTAGCTTTTTTTAATTACTGGATTCTCTCTGGCCTGTCTGACCTCTCTGTCCTTCCAGATCCTCCACAAGGTGTCCCTGTCTGACCCCTCCAGAGACCAGACTCTGCGTATCCTGAGTGGGATTCAGGAGAAGTCCTCCCTGTCCCAGTCCAGTCTCCCGTCCCGCACCCACCACCTCTCCCCCATGTACCTCTCTGCTGCCATGCTCCTCGCCGCACTCAGCTGGCAGTACCTCAGTACTGTAGCTGCTGCGCAAGCTCCGGGAACCTCCGACATGAAGGGACACTGAGCCTGGCTTTAGCCCAGCTCACCCTCATCCTTTTTGGGGGCACAGACTGAGAACACCCCCTCTCTCACTTCCTCTTGGAAGTCTTGTTCTCCTCTTGTCATAGGGATCTCCAGTCTCTTACCAAGCTGTCCTGTTCAAACCCACTGTACACTTGATGACCGAACGCCTCAGATCATTTCAAGTAGTATCTGCAATACTTCAAATACTTAAACTGTAAAGAGTGTTTGCTTGAGTCAGATGGATTGTGTTTGGTTTTGTTGGAATCAGCCAACTGGATCATTTCTGCCAGGCAAGACTTTTGGCCCTTGTTTGTTTGTGCCAGACAACGGAACAGGATTGTTGTGTTGGTATGTTTGACAGTGATGTACCGTAGTCCATCTTACTTCCTGTAACCCGCACCATATGAACAGGTAGTTAAATACAAGTGGTGATTTTCTTCCTGTTTATTTTTAAAATAAAATCTTTGTTTTTTAGGAAACCTACAAAACCTAAAACATTTTCCATGTTCCCTGTCAGGTTGAGATTTCAGAGCAATCGTTTGTTTATTTGTGGACATTTTAATGGATCTATTGATGTTTTATTTTGGATTTTATAAGGGATTTCCTTTAAAAAATACATATAATATATTATAGAAAGATAATATTATTCACACTTTCATAATTGTCAGTGTGATAGTGTGGGTTACACTTTCTGATGTGTCGGCGTGATTAGGAGACAAATCACACAAGCAAATACACATTCACAGAACAACACTGCTTTTCTTCATCTCAGTTCTTTAATTTGGTTATCAGTAGTCAGTCCTAATATAATATGTCATCTCAAAAGAATGCTTTTGTTCCTCATGTTTTAGTCTACATTGAAGAGGCCAAGTCATATTCACTGTTAATATGGATTCAGTTTCCTCTGATGAGACGACCTTTGGTCCAAATAGTCTTTGGTTTTGTTTGGGCAGTTTCCCACAGTAATCTTTGTTTACTCATGGGAAATGTGTGCAAACGTAACATTTACGTTTGCGCAGCACTTAAATCCAAGTTAATCTTTCTTTAACTTAAACTTAAGGATTCTTCCAGATGAATAGAAGATGAGGACGAGGTGAGGAAGTGACTGTATACTGGGTTTGGCTGGGGGACAGACAAGAGAGCATAGTAGAGAGTGCAGCGACATAGGAGATAGCAGGCTGCTAAGTGTCCTTAAAGCACAGCTTTTGGTGAGTAGAAAGACTAGACAACTTCATACAGAGCCAAAGGAGACTTATAAACATTGCTATGTAATGTGATCATTTGATTTGTAAATAATTTAACAAGTATATACACAATTAAAACCTGTGTGTCCCTGTGTGTTCTCTGGTTGCAGTGGGGGGATGTGGTTTTGCATGTTGATGTCTTGTTGACAGTATGATGAGGATTTGACAGTTCTCAGAAAGTCTGAGGAAGGCCATATCTCCAGCCGAACTTGTCACACTCCATCTAGTCCAAAGTCCCAGGATCAGCTGGGCTTGTGTCATTCTCCATCTAGTCCAAGGCTCCATGGTAAATGCACTGTGGCCAAGGCACTGGTGTTTTATCCTTTGGGATATAGATCGATATTGTCTGGTTTGATCTAACTTATACCTAACTAACTACCTAACTCCTTCCTCATTATCTAACTTAGACTTAATCATTTAATTTGTGATTGACCACAAACTATATTATGACATAGAACCAACTACCGTAGATTCTTTGCCTGGATTTCTATGAATAAATAACCGCATGTACAGGACAAGATCTGTTTATGCAAACTGTCCTCCAGTCTTGACACAAAGGAACACAACACTATCTTGGCAAGGCTTCTCATAAGGTCCATAAGTATTGGCCACCCATTAACATTTCTCATGTCATATTTGTTTACAAAAGTACAATGTTGGCACAAAAAAGCATATCAGCCCACAAATTTAGGACCCTTGGTACAATTATGCCAACCTTTGGAAAGACACCTGTCTAGTCATGTGAATTTTATGTCAAACGTACCAAACTGTCAGGTGACACATGTGAAGGTGTCCTGTAAAAAGGAACAGTTGGTGAAGAAACAAAGCAGTTTGAGAGCGTTTCAGAGACAGAGCTTACGTGGGAAAAACGAAGATTACGAACTATACAGGTAACTTCTGAAGATTTGCTTTTGTTTCGTTGATTTGATTCCTGTGTTAGTCTGACTTCTGGTGCTATAGTCTTGATGTCCAGGAACAGTGTTCAGATCAAACCATTTTTGTCCTGCAGTGTGGTCATACAGTATAGAGACACGGATAGTTCTTAATTGCCTCACCATCACATCTGTGTTAAGGAAATACATGCAGTTTCATTGTACGGCTTTTTACAGATCTTAGACACAGCTTGTTATTTCAATCTATGAAAAGGAGAAATATATAGAGCATAAAGTATGATTTCAACAATACGATTTGTTATTGCCATCTACTCTTTTCCCTTTCTATCTTTCTCTCCCTTTCTCTTTTCATCTCCCTCACTATCCCTACCTTCTCTTCTTCCTCCTCTCCCACACACACCACCTCCTCTCTCAGTTCAGGATGCGTGCCCTGGTCCTCTTCTGCTTCCTGGTGGTCTTGTCTGCTGGCTGGGCAAGGCCCCGCCACCCTCTGCTCTCCTCTGAGATGATCCAGTACATCAACAAGCTCAACACCACCTGGAAGGTGAAACGCAGGGAGGATTGCAGAACTATGCATCTGGGTCAAATTGCCAAAACCCAATGAGATATTTAGTATATACCAAATGTTGCATTTTTGTTGGTAGCGGTAGTAGTTGAAGTATTGTTTTTACTGTGTATTCCCTACATGACATCCCCACTAATTTCTCTCTTTTCCTTTGCCTCTTTCTTTCTTTTTCTTATCTCTTTCTCCCATCTAGGCTGGACAAAACTTCTACAATGTTGACCTCAGCTATGTTCAGGGTCTCTGTGGCACACTGCAGAACAAACCCACACTGCCTGAACTGTGAGTGCATGAGACACAGAGGGCAAAGTGTACGTGAGAGAGAGAGAAATTGGGGAAGATATAGGGAGGAAAGAGAACATAAAGAAAGATAGAGAAAGCAATAGACAGTGAAAACAAACGGAATGAATGAAAGAAAAGCGATTGAAAGAGTAAAACTGTGTGGGTCTCTGCCTCACTCTAACCCATGCCCCCCCCCCCTCCCTGGTGCCCCCAGGGAGCATCCAGCTGGAGTCAAGCTGCCAGACACCTTTGACGCACGGCAGCAGTGGCCTAAGTGCCCCACCATCCAAGACATCAGAGACCAGGGCTCCTGCGGCTCCTGCTGGGTGAGAGGGGAGGGGGGCACTGAGGGGGAGGGGACGGGAGGAATGGAGGGGTGAGGGAGAGTGAGGGGGGGTGTGGAGTGAGAAAGGAGGATGTGCATGGAGTGAAGATAAGGGGGAGTAGGAATACATAAATCCTAGCAGATTAAAACTGTTGTTTTGACTAGGTTTACAGGTCACCATAAAGATAAGTTGTTGAGCATATGGACACTCATTGCCAGGGTTTTATTTACCCACAGGCCTTTGGAGCTGCAGAGGCTATCTCCGACAGGTTGTGTATCCATAGCAACGCCAAGATTACTGTGGAGATCTCTGCCGAGGACCTCCTATCGTGTTGTGAGGAATGTGGCATGGGGTGAGTGTTTGTGCGTGTGCGACCTTTACCTTATAAAGGTCAAATGTAATGCATTGGAATAATATCAAAAACGCATAGCTAAAATGTGTGAGTGTGCACAGGTGCTTCGGAGGCTATCCCAGTGCTGCCTGGGAATACTGGGCTAAATCTGGGCTGGTGACTGGAGGCCTGTATGGCTCTAATAAGGGTGAGCTTCAGAGACACCTGCTGCTCCCAACCTACCTGTATGTTCCTGCGAAGAGTCCTCCATGCAGAAATATCAATGGGTCCACTCAAATATCTATAATGGAGAAATAGACCACCAGACTTTTGGCTTTATTAACCTTTTTGGTGTATGTAATATTTGTGACATATACATGGTTTCAAATCTTAGATCAATGGTTTCAAATCTTTTGTGTGTATGTGCAGTTTGTACATACCTTAATTTGATATGGATGCATGTATGTGTGTGTGTTTGCATGCGCGTCACACAGGCTGCAGACCCTACAGTATCCCCCCATGTGAGCACCACGTCAATGGCACTCGTCCTCCCTGCCAGGGCGAAGGGGACACCCCCAAATGTCAGACCAAGTGCATCGATGGCTATACCCCCGCTTACGAGAAAGACAAGTACTTTGGTAAGAGTTCACTCTGAGATGCATCGAGTATAATACAGTACTGAAATACTATTGCAGGTAGCATATACTGAAACTCTGTGTGTTGTGGCAGTGTGGTTATTAATATAACTGTTAATAAATGGTTCAGCCTCCATTTATTAACATTTGACAGGGTGTGGAGTAGGACAATGATTTAGGGTGCAAAAACATGTGCATCAAATATGAACCAATATACACATTTATTATATTTATATAGTATAGTATAGTATTACTAATAAAAACATTTATATCAGCCCTCGTACAGCCTTTGTGCTTTTTATGTCCCACTCACAAATTCACTTCTTCTTCAGTTGTTGGTGCTCACCTCTCTGTTGCCCCCTGCAGGTAAGAAAACATACTCTGTGCCCTCCAAGCAGGAGCAGATCATGACTGAGCTGTACAAGAATGGGCCTGTGGAAGCAGCCTTCTCTGTCTACGAGGACTTTCTCCTCTACAAGAGTGGTGAGAAAGCATATCTCAACTGCACAAAAACTTGATTACAAATCCATGAACTGGTTCCAGTATATTCAGCCATGTCTATTTTTCCTTCTGTGTCGCCAGGTGTGTACCAGCATTTGACTGGGGACATGCTGGGAGGTCATGCCATCAAGATCCTGGGCTGGGGGAAGGAGAACAACACTCCCTACTGGCTGGCTGCCAACTCCTGGAACACAGACTGGGGAAACCAAGGTACTGAACATGCAGAGCTTGCCTTATCATTGGACTGGATGACATCATAACGCCCAACCCCTTGAGATCACAAAAGCCTGTGTTATCATTTCAACTACATGATTTGATACAGGGTGTAAAATAGTATTTTTATTAAACAAAGGGCTTTAAGTTGGAATTTAAGACTGACAGTGAGCAAGTATCTGACTTATTTGTGACTGAGTTAACCTTGACACTTCTTCACCATCCCTCCATGCTCCTGTTTTCCTGTCAGGGTTTTTCAAGATCCTCCGCGGTGGGGATGAATGTGGCATCGAGTCCGAGGTGGTGGCTGGAATACCCCAGCTCTAGACTGCACAACAGGAATCAACAGGACAGTCCGATTTTGACGTGGCTACTTATATTTGTCTTTATGTGGTCTGTCATACGCAAGCCTTCTTGGTTTAATACATGAATTTACTGTTAATTCATTTAGTTTTAGTGCCCTTACTTTAACAGGCAATAGTTTGTTGTTAAAAGGTAAAGTATAGTACATAAGCTACCATTTATTCCATTGGAACAGATACCAATCCAAACAATCTAAATAAAACAAATTTCAATTTTATTTCCGTTGTTTTTCTACATATTGCTGTTTTCAGGCCAATACTAAGGTTAAATAAAAAAATTGAAGTACAAAATCTAGCCAGGTAGTTATAGTGTTTGATTTTATGCATGAACATTCAAACAAACACTTAATTTTCACATCGTTAGAAAATAGAATTTAATATAGATGGAGTAACAAAGCCATACATGGTACAGTTCCAAAATATTAATTGCTTAGAGATATTGTTCAGCATTTTTTTTTCACACATGCTAAACAGAACATCATCTAAAATAGAGATGTAAAAGCATCACATCAAGTGATAAACAGGCATATCATACATGTATATGTAATATATAAAGCAGTATAAAAGAGGTACATTGGTAGACAGACCAACAAGGCATTAACAACTGTAAACATTTCATATGTGCTTTTCATGACGCCAGCATCACCACGGCTCAACCGCTAACTGCCATCGTCAAGGCAGGGTACAAAATAATTGGCATGATAATATACACAAAGACAAACTATAACTCTACAAGGGTCCTAGAATATGTATTTAGACCAATCTTAAAGTACAACACCTGTATTTTTCAACCGGTAGACATTGGCAAACCACAACACATTAAATGTGTGCCTCTATAATACAACTCAGGCTACTTGTCTTGTCCGTGGCAGGTGAATAACAATGCACCATGTTGGTAGTAGTGTTTCCTCAACAACTTTGCTTCCAGTTGTACAAGCTTCACCAACTGTCCATTTTTGTAAAGGTGGTTGTAGTAACTAGAAGGCACTATGTATCATCAACAACAATGACACTTAGCAGAATTATTCTTTTTTTTTCTTCCCAGAGCCAGCTCCCGTAGAATTCACGAAGAGGTGCCGTGCATCTCCAGGTGTTTGGGACAACAGAGTCTCCAAAGTTGTCCAGCTTGGAGCTCAAGTGCTTTGACTCACAACAACAACAAAAGATTTTCTTTTTAGCTGATTCCTGGTGTCCATATATTGTGTCCATCAATTTCTCTTTACTCTGTGGCAGCTAACTGTTCTAGCAGGGGGTTGGCTTCACTCTCTGGGGTCTTAACGCTGTCTGTCCTGACGATGCATGTGGGCCGGTGGAGGTTGAGCATGACCATGAGTTGCTGCCTCTCCACGCGAAGCTCCTCTATCTGGGCCTTCAGGTCTGAGTTGACCATCTCCAGCCGCTCCGATTCCTGGCGAGACAGAGCAGACTTTGACACAACTTAACTAATAACACAATTCTGAGCAACAACATAGCCGTGTAGAGACTGTGCTTGGTGATATGGTCTATGAAATCATACAAAATAAATTATGTTTAGAATGTCCTCAGTGCCCCCTCTATGGGTGGAGATGAAACGTACCTTTTGAAGGAAGTCTGTTCTCTCCTTCTTTTTGTTCCGGCAGCGAGCTGCGGCCACCTTGTTCTTCTCTCTTCTCCGTTTCCTCCTGTCGTCATCCTCCTCCATCTGAAACAGGGGGGGGGGGGGGGAATACAAGGTGATAAGTTTCCTTGATTAAAAAAATAAAACAAATGCATATATCAGGGGCGTAGCCAGAATAATATTTTTGGGTAGGCCTAGAAAAATATGGATAGGCATCGTTTCCATTTTTTTTTTTTTTTTACTTTGCGATGTGCACCCGGTGCATAATTTGTCAAAGATGTTTTCGGTTTTGGGTAGGCCTTAAAAACAAATTGGGTACCCAGGCCTACCCGTGGCTACACCCCTGGCACATATGGTGAATATTTGTGGCCATTTTCTTTTAATAGAGAATCTCAGATTGCTTAGAAACAAAGTATGCATAAAACAGTGCCAAATTATTACTTTTGAAATTTGGATTCTTTAACAATAACCCAGATTGAAATCATTGATGTTATGCAACACGTAAACTACTACTTCTAATGTCCATGTGGGGGCACTACAGGTAAAGTAATCTGAAACAGTTACAAAGAGCTCAATTCATACTGCCTGTTTAATATCCCAGTTGGATTTCATTTGCCCACATACAACGGCACAGAGGAGAACACAAAAAAAGGGATTCCATTTAGATCCCAACATCCACTTTTCATAACAAACCCACCCAACAACACTCTGTCTTTCGCTTCAACCTGCACTTCAATCTGTCCTCCCGCTTTTAGTCCCTCCCTCCCAGTCTCCCCCGTCCTCACCTCTTCCTTGATTTCCAGTGTCCTTTTCCCCAGCCTCCCTAGGAAGTGCACAGGTGAAAGCATTGCACCCAGGTTGCAGAAGTCGGCCAGCTTGAGCTGGTCTGTCAGCGTGGTGGCAGGGATGCCCGCCAGAGGCCCAAGGCTGGGCAGGGTGCCCGCCGTCAGTGAAGGGTCAGGGATCTGTCCCGGCATCATGTCCTCACCGCCCTCCTCCCCCGCTGGAGAGGACAGAGAAGAGAGAAGGAGAGGGTGGGGAAAGTAAGAGGGAGAGAGACTGGTTAGGACCAAAGTTATTTTTGAACAATTATTTTTAATGGCACACCCAGAGAAGCTTTGGAATCCGGCTTTTGTAGGATACAAATCCATGACCTTTACAAAAACTCCTTGTTTTCTGTGGGAATGGAATGATGTGGATATTCATTAGATGTTTCTTAATGGGACTGATTCACAAGATGATTAAAAGTCCATGAGGACTCAAATGTGGCTGGGATTCATGCATAACATCCCACCACCAGCACTGGCTTTCAACAATAGGGGGCAATTTGAACAGTGTGACCACAGCAATTCCTATGCAATCAAGAAAAATGGAGGAGTAAAAAAAAAGTGAGGGAAACAGCAAGAAATAGGGAAAAAAAGAAAGAAAAAGTGTTTACTGGGCAGGGAGGAGGAAGTAGCTGCAGAATGAAGACATCTCTCTAATTTACTGGAAGACCAAGACTGAGAAAACTCCTGATGGCCAAATGAAAAACAAATGCTGCAGATGTGAGCCGTTCAGGAGCCTCAAGTCTGCCATCCCTGTGTTCTCCACAGAACACAGTGAATGAGAGAACCCGCCAGGACAACATCAGAATCTTGTAGAAAAGCATGCTCATCTGACATGTAAAATGTATGGTTGAACATGGTTACTAAAATATTTTATATCTGGGGCAAATACAGCTTCCATGGCGGTATAATTTGATTTGTCTCAGGATAAATACAATTAAAAAAGCATTAATCTACAGATTTAAGCAGTGAAAGTATCTATTATCTATGGGCTTTGCCTTCCGTGACAACAGCTCACATTTTCCGGCTGAGCTACATACTGAAAAATGTCAGTACAATAGAAACAGGTAAGATGCTCACTATACAAAAAAGGTATCTGTGCTTGTCTATCTGGATAGCAAAATGTGCCCTTTGGGCCCAGGTAATTGTATGACTGTATTGAGGGGAATGTATTTTTAGTTGCAAAACTAGACTTAGAACAAAAGCCAGAAGGGAGGTATAAAAATAAATATATAAACAGGGTTATGTAACCCTTATTCTGACAATCTCCTCCCAGCCACAGACTGGTCTTTAAGTCTCTCTGTGTTGCACTGCGAAGGGAGTTTATTGTCGGGCAAATGGAATGGAATCAAGTGGGCGTAGTTTTACTGGGTGGTGCAAACTGTACTGTGGTGCAACTCTATTGGTCTGTCACCAGTTCCAGCTGCCCGGTAACAGTTTAAGGAGAGACTCTAATTGGAAGGAAAATATTCTGCTAGTTGAAAACTGTTTAATTTGGTCTCATAGGAACCCCTTAGGGAGGTGTGAAAAGACTAGATTTAACCTTATCTACCATTGCCTTTACTCATCACATGCCATAAAAGAAAGGGCAAGGACAGAAGAACAATACTATATTTGCTAAGAACAGGTTCTTTAAACACATACAATCAGTCGTACTTCAAGTCCTAATCACTAACATTAATTAAGAAACTTTCTGACTGTTGACCAGTCATAAGGCTGAGGAAGACAACCATGATGGTGGACGACTACATCCTCCAGCATGCACCCATGTCATCTGCCACCTTCTGCCAGCATGAATATGTTCCCTCCAACAAACAGGTTCTGGAACCAGTCTCCAACAAGCCTAATTAAATTTTTTGCCACTTGTTCTTCTTAGGAGTCCCCCCTTTCCCACCATATTTGCAGATACACAACTGCCCCCCCCCCCCCCCACCCCCACCACCACCACCAGCCCACCACACCTACATTACCTGATCTCTTTAAATACTGCATTTGGAAGGGAAAGACCCCCGTTTCACTGTGTGACCTGTTCTAACATGCTAGCCTAACTCTGCAGACTTCCTGTTTGTCTAGCGTTCACTGCATGAGGTTAGATCACAGAACAGAACAGTCCACAGAGACATGCCAGCCTGAGGGCAGCAATGTTCACACTGAGAATGACTGGAACAGACGTCATGATTCCTTTCAATTATCAGGCATGAAAAGAGCTGTCTTTTTTTTTCTTCTCTTCAAACCATTTCCCTGGTGTTATTTCTGACGGGACTTACGCTTAACAACTGATTGGCATTTTCTAAATTGAGCGATTTCCTTTGGAGTGAAAGTTTATGTTCAGTATACTCAGTCTGTTACAGATTCTTCTAATGTTATTGTTCACTGCTCTTTGAACAGGCAGACATTAAAAACAGATAAACTTTTATTTTACAGTCTACTTTGTTTACCAATGAATGTCTAAACACGCTTAAACTCCAAACAAGGCCCATAAAAGACCTCCAAGAAGTTGAGCCGTTCATCGTACCCCAGAGCTGATTTTACACTTATCAAAGAGGGGTGTTTTTTCTTTCCTTTTCCTCAATTTCTGTCACCGATGGCCGGCTGCCCGGGATTAGCAGTCATTGTTTGATGATGCAACGCCTCAACTGTGTTCACGCAGTCAAGCAGAAAAGCCGGTTCCACGGCACGGACCCAATCTGGGACAAAGACACCCACATAAGGACTGGGGGAGTGGGCAGTATTGTCCAGGGCTGCCCAGAAGGACCAGGGGCCAGCACATGGAGGGCGGGGAGTGGAAATGTCATGCATTAGTTATGAAATATAGACCCAAACTTAAGGCCGACCCTGGCAGGGGCCCAACAGAAACCTCATCTAGGCCCTGACCAAGAGGTGGGTGGGTGGGTGAATGAGAGCGTGTGTGCACACGCAATTCAGAGTGTGTGTGTGCCACGAGTACAGGTACATTTACCTGGTATACACTGTCTTTATACAATATATATGCTTGGTATACACTGTCTTTATACAGTATACATGCTTGGTATACACTGTCTTTATATAGAATACATACTTGAACGCCCCTCGTTTCTCACTCGCATACTTCATCTGTCTTCAGGTCGACCAAATGGGTCCATTTCCTGCTTCATTCCTGAGGGCAATTAGGAGCTCCAAGGCTGAGGAATTCAGCCCCTCACCATCAATACCCAGCAGCATGACTGGAGTCCCTATTATCCTCCTCCCTACAAGGGAGTGTGTGTGTTTGTGTGTGTGTGTCAGCATGTGTGTCTGTGATGGTAAAAACGAATTTATTACCCTACATATTTGCTTTTTCAAAATAACAAATTCAGATCTATTGAAACATAGTGGTGTAACAACATGGCAGCTGAAGGGAGGTGCCATAGTAACCTCTCAGGTCATAGTTCAGATTTGCTAGCTGTGTTAAAAAAAATCTAATTTGGCTAAAATACCTCAAGCTTTGTGCTGTGAGGCTTGTAAAGCTCACGTCTCTAAGAGTCATGACTTTATCAAAGCAGACATGCTTTCTCAGAGTGCTCCTTTGATCCTTGTTTGACTTTACCAGCTCTCACTTTGGACTGAGGCATCGCCGGGCACAATCTCTCACACAACTCTGTGACATCCAAAAAACACACCTTTGCCGTTTGTCTAGCTACTGTAGGTCTGAGATCTCAAAATGAACAATGAGAGTGAAGTCTTAGCCAAGCCATGTTTTGCTGAACTGGCCATGGCTTGAACAATCATCATTATATCTCGCACTCAGACAAGATATGTGCTGAGTATCTGACCCAACCTTTTACAATCCTCTAAAGAGCCAGAAGAATTCGCTATTTTGCAGGGACATAACAATTTCTTAGTCCCACAAAACTCTTGTTATTTTCACATCGATAATACACAAGCATGAGGACCGGACAAAACAAAAGGGGTTCTCAATCTTGTGGTCATTGAACTTCTTGGGTGTGACTGACTTTAGGGACAAAAAAATTATGTTTTACTGCTTTCATTTCTCTCTCACTCAATCCCAGACGTAAAGCAGGCATACAGCACATGCACACATTGGTGGAACCAAAATAATGAAAATGTAGCTAAATTAATGACTAGGTAAATAGGTATCTCTCTCTCTCTTCAACATGTCTCAAATAACACTTTAAATAGAAAGTTGTTGTAGTATAAATTCTAGTTTAAGTAATCTGTCATGTTTGCTCTCAAGATGAATGTTTTGATTTACTGCTAAAACATTTTTATGAGAAGGTTTTGGGAAGCTCAGTTATCAAAAGACTTGGTAGAACTCGTATCTTGACACCAAATCACCAACTGGTCTCTCTGAATCTGTCATTAATGGCATTTACAAGCCTACATGAGTCTCTTTGAAATGATAAGGCTAAAATTGTGGTTGTCAGAAGATTATGTAAACTGGCAGCAAGTGCTAAATGTCAGTACTGACATTCATTTCCTCGTCAAATCCTGATGCAAATCATCCACTAAGGAAACTAAGCGTTCCCATCCACTTGGGTAGACTGTTGTTATGAACCACACACCCACAGTCACAGTGTTCTACATGAAGTCTTCCTGTTTCAAGGCACCTGCATTTCTCCATCTGGGTTGTGTTTGGAGTATGGAGTTATCTGCATGACAAAATGTTGGCCATTTGACTAAACCTTGAAATTAACGTATAAGCCAAACTTGCCAAATAATAGGATTAAATGCTGCCTGTTGAAGCAATCATCAGATGATGCAATCTGTGGTGAAGGGTTCCACCATGGCCGACACGTGGCCTCAGACGTTTCCTCATGTCAGGTTAACGTTTGCTGTAATCGAACAACCAGGATGCACGGTGAAAACAGTGGTTTGTTTCTGTCACTGTGAAGTTACCAGTTTATTCACCTCGTTTTATTTTTTAGATTGTTAGTTCCTAGGATTAGTTGAACTAATGTACTTTTATACTTTTTAATTGAAGATCCATATATGTTTATTGCTTGCACCTTCCGGCCACAGTACATTCTGTGTTTGTGTAAACCTACATGGTGAATAAAATCATATTCTGATTCTGACAGGTCCAAGTACGGGTACTTTAGAAATCTTTACCTTTAAAGTCTTTGTCATGGTGTACAATAATAATTTATTGAGAAATAAATCCTATCCTATGTGTGAATTATAAACAATACATGCAATTTTATATGATATTAACCCCTAAAACATCTATAAAGGCTACATGAGTGTGTATTTGAGTATGACTCAAAGAGACATGACAAAAAAGGCTTATCCCAAAAAATCAACTCTAAAGCTGACAAGTTGTGACTACAACATGCAATCTATACTTGTGTGAGGCTAAGAAATTAGTTTCCCTTCCAAAGGTTCGAAACAACTAAAGGAATTTGAAAATCTGGAAGGTATTGAATATTACCTCTTATACCTCAACGACTTGTAAAGGGCCTCCCCTGAGTTTTCTGCTATAAACATGTTATTCCAACTCAGAACCTACATGATCTCTTCGTAAGGCTACACTTTGTTTTCAAGGAGCCCACTTCCACAGTTGTGGTTGGGTCAACACAAAGTTCACATGCCATGAGGACTGACTTTTGGACATCGAAGAGACCTTGCAAATCCAGAGATACAAGGACTTGTCAGGGGGCTCCCAAAGTCAAAGTGAGTCACCACTAGCTGTTACATGTAACTCGTCTGCTGTAGTTAGAGTGCAGCCTGGCTCTCTCAACCCTCCAGAGAGAGGCACTGGAAGGCATTTCTACCTAAAATAAACCAGTGCGCGCCCACGTATCCCCCCTCCGCCCCTGCCAGCATGCGCTGCCTGTTGGCTCGCCAGCCCTGCCCCAATACACGGCGGCGTTCCGTTTCTGCATAAACCGCGCCACTGATGTGCCCAGGCAGGCACTTGGGCATTTATACAACCCCATTACACACAAACACACACAGAGTGGGGCATGCAGTTAAAGTCATACCGCGAAGTATCCAAACATTCATTGAATGACACACACAAACACACAACAACATATACATATCTTAACTTACTGAGCTCATCAGTTAAAACATGATGTTCATTCTAAAGGCAGATAAGCCATGTAGTCTACAGATGAGTTACTAGTAGGCCGAACTGCTAACTCATATGTAGTCATTTATGCTTTTAGCAGACGCTTTTATTAGTAAGATATAGATAACCCTACCAGTGAGGTAGGGGTACCTGTGCCTAGAGGTAGATATCTCAGAATATATTGTAGAATAGAGCAGAATATACTATAATACTCTGACTTTACAAGTAGTCATGCTCACTGACAAGAGTTTGAGTCTTCATCCCAAGGACGATGTTTCAGTTCACAGAGACCATGTCTTATAAAGTGGTGCACTGAAAGCAAAGCACCCGATCAAAACACCATTGCCAGTTCCTTGACAGCTCCATGCTGTGTGATATGAGTGACTAATTTGCTGATTCTGAATGTTTCCCATATATAGGCTAGGCCCAGTCAGTCTGGCAAGCATTCAGGACCCCATTCCAGATGAGTCTAACATACAATACATAGTTAGAGGGTGTTTTCACATTTGAAAGTGTAAAGATTTAAGTTTATAGAAAGGAAGTATCCTCATATTGTGAAAGGTGAAGATATGTTTCAAGAAGATATGTTTCCAGAAGTAAACTATTAACAGAGACCATTTCCTTCCATGTCTACTCATGACAGAAACTTCATAAAACTGAATTAAAGTAGCTTGAAAATGATGAATTGAACACTTACTTTGCAGTTAGTCTGTAGACCTCTGATCTATGGTATAATGTTGTCTGGAGGCTGTTAAAAAAACAAAAAAAAGTTTGAGAAAATGAAAGTTGGTATCCCTAAATAAAGTATACACACACTGATTAAAAAACACAATTTTGCCTCAACTGCAACTCATAACTAAAGAAAGCTTTTTTCCCTCCTCTCCTGTCTTGCTGAGCGGTGTAAATATTCCTGAAAACTCTTAACTGTTGCGTCTATGTAGGCTAAGTTACATAATGATCGGCTGATGAGACAACTAAGATTAACAAAAATATATAATTCCAGTTACAATGCAACAATTACAAATGGGCAATTCATAATATTCCAGCCACACGTGATTCTACTACTGCAACCGTTTATCGTTACGTTGTTTCACTTGAGACAAAACGGTTGTAACAATGAAGCCCGAGTTGAGCACAAAAATTCGGCATGAAAAGCGATAGGGCTCCACAATCGACATCCGAGTCCTTTAACATTGGTAGCACATCAGATTGTTATGAAATCAAATGATTTGTTACTGGTTTAACATAAACCCTGAAAATTCCGTTATTACAAAGACCATAGTGTTAACTGATTTGTTATAAAAGGTTTCAAATAACGATAAGGGATTGTAAAAGTAAATGAAAACTGTGAAAGTTTCAGCTTCATTCAAAATGCTAACTTTCATCACTGAGAAAAACGTGTTTATTTACCTATTCGGGGTCCAGAATCGGAGACGATGATATAGCCTTATAGAATCGGATGTAGATGTTGAGACTAAAAGTCGTTGCATCAGACGGTTTAAATACTGATCGGTATCTGGGAGGGCTCAGGAATGCGGAAATTGTTGTCCTAGACGTAAGCATGGATGAAATATAAGAGGGTTGTTCGCTCCACCCCTAGCAACCAAAAAAACACAGACAACATACTGAGAGGAAACTTTTTTTGTCTCCGAAACTTTTCCGGAGACATAGGCGTAGTTTACCCCACGTAACTTGAAGTTCTGGCTGTAAACAAACATTTTCGGCCTTCGATATTAATAGCATTATAAACCACTAAATGTCGCAGTATATCGTGCTTTACAGGTACACCAACAGTACTTGTGACCTACTGTGTCTGTGTCTGTCTGTCTGTCTGTCTGTCTGTCTGTCTGTCTGTCTGTGTGTGTGTGTGTGTGTGTGTGTGTGTGTGTGTGTGTGTGTGTGTGTGTGTGTGTGTGTGTGTGTGTGCAGCAGAGCAATTTAATAAATTTAGCTGTGGAATTTGACGCTACTTCCATTCACACTCTTGTCACTACACCCTATAGCACCTGCTCATATCAGGTATTCTGGTATTCTATTTGTGCACTTCTGGCCTATCAATAAGACATATGTCTACCTTTTGCAAGTGACCCATTCAGCACATAGCATCAGTCACAGATGTTCACAACTTTCAACCTCTTCCTATATGGAATAAAATAGTGAAACTAATCAAAAAGCATTTTTTTTTCAGCAAGTTTGCTTGTGTTTTCCTAACAACTGACATAGTATGGCAAATTTACACATAACAATCTGTTGTTAGGAACAGTTGAAGGAGCAGTGTGTGGGGAGGTAGAAGAGATGTCATTACCGTAACTTCATCATTTAGTGTAACTCAGGAACATTCCAGAAAAAAACAGCTGGGATAGAGATGACTGGTATGGCACATGTTGTCTCCCTCTAGTGGCAAAACATTAATGTTGACCCCCAACATCTACAGTTTTATGAAATCAGTCAAATATAAGCTTATTTGAGTGAATATCTTAGATCTTTGCATGGCCTGCACCAATCCAACCTGCACTTTGATCACAGTTTCTTTTATTTGCACAGCAGATATAATGAAAGTCTCTCATTGGTGCGTCAGTTTGATGAGGGTTGAAGGGCAAAACAACAAAATGTTTTACCTGCCAGTTCACTATCGCATTCCAGTACTCCAGCAGACCTTAAACCATTGAAACACATCCACACACTTCCTATTTAGGCTAACGTGGAATTAAGGCCAAGCATTTTTTCCTGAATATAGAGACTTGTGTGAGTTGTAACTCAATAAGAGATAATAGAAGAGCTTGTGTTGAGTCTAATGAACTTGTCATTGAAAAATGTAATCTTATGAACTAAAACTATTTTAAGTAAAGAGTCTACAAATCAGCATGCCATGTTTGTCAACCCCGTCCCTTGTCAAGTTGCATAACAGAGACAATATTTCTATGCAGCCCTGGTGAATCTGTGTCAGGATGCTGGTTTGATTGTCTTGCCTGAGTTGAAGTGACAGCGCTACACTATGCCCTCTCAGCCGTTCCACCTGGAACAGCCAGGCAGCATTGCCATCCGAACCAAACTGAAATCCCCCACGCCCCCCTTACCCGTTACTTTTTTTAGATTCTAATTTAGTTCCGCTGTGATTTATGTCTAGATCCTAGGAGGGGGGGGGGAGGGGGGGGGGGGTGCGTCATAGTCTCTCCAAACATAGATGATGAGTTTGGGAGAGGCATTTCACGACTAGAAGGAGGAGGAATATAAGCAGAAGTGAAACAGTGGTGGGGAGAGTCTTACAGAGTCAAGGGATCTGGCTGTGTTGCTCTGCTTCAGACCCTCTACAGACCAGGATGCAGAGTACATCACAGACGGGCCCTCTCTCTAAGCAGGTAGCCCACAGATGTTCATCAGTACTGGGAGCCACATGGCTCCAGTCTAGTTGGCTCTTCACAAAGGATCAAATAATCATAATAACAATCTCTTATGATAGCATTTAATTGAAAGCACACCAGTCTCAGCATGCAATGTAAACATACAGTCTCGTACATTTATTGAACTTAAACAAACCAAAGAAACGTGTTAGAAATCATTTCTTACAACGTCCCCTGTTTAGGCTGGAGATCTTTCATCCCATTCAGAATCTATGTTCAGAGTTCGCCAATTGTGTGAAGGAGAACAAATCAGCTGAACAATCAATTGTTCCCGGAGGAAAGACAATGAAAAATGGCTGTTTAATGATACATTTATTTATTTCAGTCTTTCCACTCACTGGCCAAGGCCATGATTGCCTCAGTACAGCTCTACTGTATATTTACATTAAAACATGAGGTTGGGCACCATTGCCTGCATCTGCTTCAAATATGAATGGTGTGCTTAAGTGGTTATTGGTTTTGCAAGCATAAGATAAAGGCATTCATCATTCTGTCTAAAGGGTGAGTGTCAAGGTGTAATAGCATTTTGAGAAACCGTTGAGTTTCATGTTTACATTATTTCAAAATAGGAATTTTTCCTCAAGCATGTACTGTATGATAAAAACATGCCAGGAACTACTACATAATGAAGTAAGCTTCCTACAAACCAAACATGATCAAGACAGTACCAAGTGTCTAAATGCACAGCTATATTCTCAATCCAGAAGAGTTTTAGCTGATGGGGCAAATTCCTGGTAAACACACACACACTCACACACTCCACATACACTTCCAGACACACACACCTCCAGACACAGCCTTGACTCATCTCTCTCTCATCACCCTGCAGACACTACAGACTAGCTTCCTCTTTATTAATGCCACCTTTCCATAAATTATCCTTCCTTCCCCTAACTTTTAAATAATCGCAGACATACAGTTATCAATCATGTTAGCATCTGTCTACAAGCGTATGAGTGAATCTTCACAAATGCACTTCTATTAACAGATGTTCCTTGTTTAGCTGGTGGGCATAGTAAATGCATGCATAAGCAGATCTTTAAGGAACTGAGATGTAGATGCTCACGTATATTTAAATGAGGAGGTAGGCCTTGTCTAACAGAACCTTGCAGGACTTCCACTTTGTAGTCAATTATTTACACTGAATTTCATTATGCTATACAAATACTTTTCATCCTCATCACTATAACTGT
This sequence comes from Hypomesus transpacificus, assembly GCF_021917145.1. Classification (NCBI taxonomy): domain Eukaryota; kingdom Metazoa; phylum Chordata; class Actinopteri; order Osmeriformes; family Osmeridae; genus Hypomesus; species Hypomesus transpacificus. Next base: position 11,462,405 of record NC_061065.1, on the reverse strand, counting down.
AAACATATTCATAAATTGTAGGCTATCCATTTGGCATGTTTTATGGCCCCTTAATGATGGGTTAACTACAAAAATTCTGTGTTACAGTGTTTACTGTAACCTCTCTGAGCCTGTTGTACCAAGCTTTTGTACCTGGCCTGCATTGGGAGGCTTATGCTCACAGAGATCCTGTATGTCATATCCACCTCTAAACCTCTTCAGTTCTGATGGCAGCGGTCTCAATGACTGTGTGGATTTGATCTACAAATATGTTCCACAGTCAACTGGTCATACCGACTGTGCTTAAACGTCACCCACGCCTGATTGATGGACTTCAAGTCTTCACTCATAGGACAATGATTTATCTTTATAAATATAGTACATCCTTAGGAATATTACAGTGGGTAGGAAACTGGTCATGAGGAATAATCAGGTTGAGATCATTCCTTTGGAAAAAGGAACGCACAGTAGCAGGAGCATGAAATGTCCTACATCCATTTATGTAAGAATGCTTCTCAGTTTTGGACATAAGATACCAGGGGATTTTATGGTTGGTTGTAAATATTGAAGATATGTTAAAGGAAATGCTGTTTCCTGAATACATTGCAGATATTTGAATCTAAGAATGGTAAAAGTAAGTTAAATTAAATAAATATTTAATAAAACTGCAAATACATTTAAATCAATTACAAAACTAACATGTTACAAAGTTACAAATCTTTTCTATTGTAAATCGGAGAGAAAGAATAAGAGAGGAGAAAGGACAAGGAGTAGGAGAAGCCAGAGCTGAGATGAGGTCTTCTGTTATTGTACTAGTGTTTCTGATGTGTGAGTGAAGGTAAAATGTTGCCCAAACCAAGATATAATTGTATAACTGTTGTTAAGGTACACTATTCTCCTATCACCAACACAAGAAACCTGTTCTAAAGTCGCTCAATAGTTTGACATGATTGGGTAGCTAAGTTCAACTGTGTTGACTCAAGACACGTGATCATGTTTGGTTTATGTTTTCTGTGGTGGGTGTGGATCCACCTATGAATCCTCCAAGAGGCTCAGGATTCATTTCAAACTGACATTTACACCCTGGTGAAGAAGAGCTCAGCTGAGCCTCATGACAGTTTAATGAGTGTAGAATACAGGGCCTGTTTCATACTGGATCCCCTGACTCTGATGGGCATGTTCAGTGGTGTAGTCTAGGATAGTGGGAATACTGGGGATACAGTCAGTGTAAAGTTGGCCTGATGGCTGGAGGTACAATGGAGCATCGGAGATACCGTAAGTTTGTTGTATGCCACACAAAGAGGTCCAGAAATCTCAAAACATTATCATACTGTATGATACAGCATAGTATGCCTCTCCTTTGGATATGGAGTAAAAATATGTTAATAGGTAGTAAAACGGATTTGGTAATTATTTGCAGTCTCACACACAGACACACTGTGTCGGGATTTGCTGTCACTATGTACTTGCATTGATGCAAGGCGACTATAAGACAACTGAGCGAGACTTCAACATAAACAGGCACCCATTCTTCCGCAGACGCAAAAAGCCTTCAAGCTTAGGGTGTTTGAATGTTTACTGCCAGCCGAGTGTGCAGCAGAGAGCCTGATCCCAACTGAGAGACTATTCTCACACACCAATGCACAACTACGTTCACAAGGGTCCCCTGCACGCATTGAGGCTCATTGATGAAGTCAGTTATATTTAGGCTACACATTTAAAACGTGTATTTATAGCATACAAAATGCATTATACTTGTTCAAGAACCAATTTGAGACTAAAGATTTAATGGTACATTTTCATACAGATTTGAGGAGGCGATTTAGATGAAAGTTTTGGGGTTTTTTTAAGAAAAGAAAAACATATGGTTTATTGTACAACTCCATTTCGTCCTTGCACTGTGCTTTCGAGTGCCGCTGTCGCTCACTCTGGAGGACTAAAAAGGAAATGTACAAACTTATGTCCAATGAGAAGTAGTGTATTTAATACGTCTCTACTATGTTTGCGGCTTCTGGGGTAAAGGCTTATCGTTGTTTTTCTTACCGTCAATGCTACAACAGCGGTTCTGTCATTCATGTAGTCCTACTTGATTTAGCTTTGTCTTTTTCAGGGAAAACCTCTGATCGTGAAATGTGACACCGTCTCCATGGAAACAAAACAACTGAACTTCCATTTATGGACAAGGAAGTGAACGTTGTGACGTACTGCAATGCACGTTCCGTGCCCTACATTCAAATTCCCTTTACCGTGTGAATAGTGGAACGAAACCCATTCCCATGGGTTCCTATGATCTTGTTGCTCCCTCTAATTAAAAAGATCCTATTAAATCCTTGGAGTACGTTAGTTTATAAATAGAAAGGGAATTTGTATATAGTGCAACATCATCAGTGTTATTACTGGAGACAAATTGGTCAACAAACAATATAATTCATATATTTTTTATTAGTAATTTTTTGTGTTCTATGTTTTGCATCTGAACAACAAGTCTCAACTTTGGAGGTAAAAAAATAAACTATGTCGTAGAATACATCTTAATAAAGTACATGGCATGATGTTTTCATGGAAAACTTGAAAGAAATATCACTTTCACCTCATACAGTAAAATGATGAAACTGTTCACATATGACTAAAACTGTAATTCCATTTGTTATAACACAATCTGTTCACAGTGTCCACACAAACCACAATCTATTTTCATATTACACTTTCATATTACACTTAGGGATGACAAAATACAAACTTGTTCAACCTCTTTAAATCAAAACGGTTCACATTTGCATGCAATTGATATAAGGACAAATCAATATCTCGTTCAAGAAAAATTGCACCAATTATATCTGGAAGAAGTCAAACACAGTCAAAGTTAACTTTTAATTTCATTGATGTAACCTTTGGTGGTTAGGATTTACACAACAGCAAACAAACATTACAAAACATCATTTGAAGGAACAATATAGACTGGTAAGTTGTTTTTGAATAACTGTATAACATATCCGCATAACAATTGCATAACAGTTTTACAAGGCCAAAAGTGTGGGAGAATGAAGACTATCTTTTGTGAACTCTGACCTCCCCAGGCTACCTTTGAGGCCATCGAGGCTCTCTGCCAAGAAGTCAATCTCCGAGCAGCTGAAAGAGAAAGCAGAGCGGTAACTGCTACAGGTGGGGCTGGAAGACACAAACGGGGTACTGAGGGGTTCAAGGTCATTTGCCACTGACTTATAAAGGGTTTCCCAGTCAGAGACGCAAAAGGGGCCTCCAAGGTCAATGTCAGGTACGGACACAGCCGTTTCAGAGGTATTCGTCAGCTCTAAGCTTGGGACCAAGTCCTCCAAGTCGTCTCCCCTCAGGTCCTTCATGGGCTCCTCTATGGTGGCAGTGGCGCACAACAGGATGTTGGAGTTCCCCAAGATGGCCGTTGCAGAAATGTTAGGAGCAAAGGCTTCAATGTCCTGCATCAAGGGGCCCTCCAAGGCTACACCTCCCTCTGGGAGTTTGCTGTGGTCTAATATGGAGAGTATGTGAGGGGAAGCCGGAGGGTCCTGGAGCATGCTTTCAATATCGCCATCGACATTGGACAGTTTGCAGGTGGGTTGGTGGGAAGCTAGGATCTGTTCCAGTCTCTCTTTTTCTTTCAGGAGGTCGGCTATCTCGGTCTCCAGTGCAGTCTTATCATCCTCTAGCTTGTCTGTTTCCTGCAGGGAAAAGCAGATATACCAGGGTACAGACTTGTTAGGAGGAATAGCTGACAGAGAGTATTTGACAAATGCTGCCCATCCAATTCTTGAATGGCTTTGGCCAGTCTGACTTGGTTGAATGATGTTATGAATGTGATGTGAATATAGAATTAAGTATAACATTGTATTACCTCACGGTTAAAAAATATAATACTCTGTATATGTGTGTCTGCTTTTTCAAAATATGAGGGGTCATACTTACAGATTGTAAGGTATCTGTAAGCTCCCTCCGTCTATTGCGACACTTGGCTGCCGCAATCTTATTCCTCTCCCTTCTGATCTTCCTCCTCTCATCTTCCTCTGAGGAAGGCTGAATCAATCACAGAAACAAAGAAATATTTAAATACGTATACAGTCTGGCAATCTTGTCACGTCTTGGCACACGTCTTGGCACAAGTTGGCACGGAGATATTATGGCATGGACAATACATCATTTTTCCGCAGTGCATGTGGTTCAAATACACCGTCGTAGAAGATTCGAGTGCGTGCTGTCTTCAACACCAGACTGCGTTCAACGCGTGCGTTAAATGCTGCACTGTTGGCGTAGTCGAATAAGCGATAAGCTTTTCACGCGTAATCACAATAGCTCTGTACACAACTGTATTTAAGACCATATATTAAATGTCGAATTTAAAAAGTACCTGTTTTTTGTGTTCCTTCTTGCCTGTGGACTGTCTCTTGCAACCACCAGCTCTATGAGAGGATTGTAGAGCGCCGTGCACTTTCCTTGGTTGATTGCGGCCAGGGGAGGGGGTGTCAGATGTGAGGACTGTCGGCTGCACCATCCATTGCAAATCCGGGGAGGTAGAGATTGCAGTCACAGTGGGAACAAAGGTGGAGCTTGACGCACCTGTTTCTGCACAAACATCCTGCAAATAAGGCATAAACAAACCGTTCACTTCATATTGCCATTTCAGATTGATCATTATGAAGGGGCTTTCGTCGGATGCGTTTATCTTTGACCTTCATTATTGTGCGTTAGGTAAACGCATCAATCATTTGAGTGAGAATGTCAACGATGATTAGATAGCAGCTTAATGGCTGATGTGTCCACAAAGAAAGGATACATGTTTCCATTATCATCAAAATCGATTAAATGTGGATTTTAGGATAACTTCTGACGTCAACACTGACGCAAGAATCAATAATGCACAATACATTAAAATACGAATTGTGGCTGGCTATAACAATTGTTCATCATTATCTTTACCATTTTATACAATCTATCTTAATTGGGTCGTTATCAAGTCTCCATTTAAACAATATTAAAGGTCATGAGAAACATTATAGACGTTTTAATTGGTATACTCAGACATTTTATCGTTGTCGTTACTGATTGGAATGACAGGTCAATACTTTGCATATTTTCTGTCAATGGAGGCGTGCATTTTAAATCGGAGGGTGGAGATCAATAACTGTCAGTGATTTAATCAGTGATTTAGTCATGCAAATTAGGCTACAACATATTTTGTACAAGGAATATTCAAAGCCTCAGGGTTAGTTTTGCTATTTAATTTTGACAGTTTTCCTGGAACATTAACCGAAATCTGTATACAGGCTTGTACCTTCTGGCTCGTGCCGTCCGTAGATGATGCGCTAGAAAGCGAGTCTGGAGAGTTCTGGCTGCACACGGGGGTGTCCCCAGCAGACGATGTCGTACTACAGCTGGACGACGAGTCGTAATCAGGGCTTGAGTCGGGATACATCTTTTTCCCAGGTGGCAACTGTTCTTCTGTAAGTAATAAAATACCTATTTTGCTGTTCTGATTATTCAGAATTCCCTATCAGTGTTAGAGGTTCACGTACATGGTAACTGTTCAGACAGTGGAAATCTCCTCCTTTTATAGTGAGCTCGAATTTTATGAATGAAATCGGTGTGGTGAGACAAAACCATTTCAGAAAGAGGGGAGGCTGATGGAAAGGAAATAAACAGGTTAATTGTTTCAACAAAACAACTCATCTGAGTAAACATTATATAAGGCAGATAAAACTGTTTAGCTTTATCTGAACGTATTACATAATTCAAGTGCTACAAATTGAATTAATGTTAAAATTACATCCCCCTTCAAGAAAACGGTGGATGAAATCCCCACTTTATGAATGAACTACGTCACCATGCAGAATTTGCATTACGTAGCCGATACGTTCATTTTGTGCACACATAGCTACATTGAGCACATAGGCTACTTTCATAATAATTACTAAACTACATAGTAGTCCCCGTCCACGATGCCAAATTCACGCACATATGCTATAGTGTGTTGGGCTACATTTTAGCAAGTAGGCTACCTTTGTCATTTTTAAATAACGTCACAAAACATTGCCATGCGTTCCAATGCGGTTCCACTGCAAAATGTAATTATCTTAATCCAGCGTCACATATAGCCTACACATAATACACATACAGTTGATTTTATGTAGTGTTCTAATCATTGCATAATAAAGCTGGAGATGAAGGACTTGATGAATGCCGATTATTGCTTTTTTTGCTGTTATACCAGCATGTAGATGTCTCTGTATGCATGGCCTGTATAGCTATTATAAATAGTTCATGATGATTCAAACCGAAATTATGCCATTTAGTTGTAAAAGTTATTAATACCTTGTCATTATGCTATTACACAGCCAGATGGATACAGCTCCAGCAACAGACTTGTCGCTGTATCGCGACAGCCAATCACAAAGAGGACCGCTAGGACCATATATGGTAAATCCGGTTCACATGGACGCACAAATCCCTCTATTTCAGCTAGTGCTATGTTGTTCTGTTTCAAACAAAAGAAAAACTCAAGTAAGCAGGATTGCAATTACAACGGATCAATTATTTAAATTATTATAAAAATAATGGCCACGGATCTACGCTATAGCACACATTACAGCACCCATTTACTTGCGTTCAAACCATGGCTGTTTAGGTTGTTCAATGAATATCGTGCATACACAAATCTCGTGAATTGTGGACGAGAACCCCATTGTTCACATTCGATGACCTCACAATGCTTTCAAATGAGACTGCGAACTGAACCCTGAAATACTAGAGCGGTGCTTTTCCCGGCAGTCACGCCCCCCTGGCCCGTTTACCGGCATGTCATTAGGGTGGTCGTTCATTAGGTCGCCTTTGAAGAAGAAGGGGGCGAAAATGTTAAGATAAATATAGACCCTATCACTTCACCTCAAAGAAATGTTTTAACTTGGGGTAACTTAAGACTGAATGTGAGAAACTCTCTGAAGGAGTCTATTTGAGGAAAAGGATGACATCAGAGCTTGAATCAGAAGTGTTCAACTGTCGAATTCGGTATATAGGCTAGTTATTGGGAATTAGGGGGCGGGGGTGGGTTCTGAAGAGCAAACAACTGTTTGTATCACTGATGCTGTTTATTTTAAACTCAATCAAGGTTAACGGGAAAACAACAATTTGCCTAGCCTACTTGATAAAAACGTTTGTCCAGAGACAGTAGCCTACAGCTATGGCTACTAACAATGCATAGGCCTAAGTTTATTTTGCTGACTGAGTACCTACAGTACTGTCTAACTAACTCAAACCTGTTGGTACACTCTTTTAGAACAAACATTGCGATTATGCACTTTAGTCAAAATGTTCTGAATAAAGCTCTAGCCAATTCGTTTAGATACCTAAACAAACAATGTCCGTGACTGCGGAGGCAGGGTGTCCCATTCCACTTGCTCAGCTCCGAAAAGAGCTATGCAAACCGAGAGCGTCACTGACGCGAAGGGGTGGGGCGTTGTCAGGGCAACGAAGAATTTTCAACAAAACATGAACCTGGGAAACGCTGCTTGAAATTAGGAAACCAATGAAAACGCTGATACTGCGAATTCAGATAGAGTCGAGACAGCCATTGTGGATACCAACTTTCCATGACATGAAAAGTTTAGTAAAATATTTGTTTAATTTTTTTAATCCGAAATTGAGATATTCCAGCCATGGCAATTTAATCCAGCCTATTGGGATTTTAGAATGTCTGAAAACGTATACAAATAAAGCATGACTCAATTATGAATCTAATTCAATTTGGAATTGTAAATGTTTCAACTTCCTTTAAGTATTATTAAACATAAACTATAAAATGAAATATAATAATAAAGGCCCTTTAGTTTTTGTGATGGTGCAGTTATATTTTGATGAAGTAAGCAAACCTCTAGCATTCCTGAGGGAACACCTTTGGGTTGATGAACTAAGGAGAGACTGCGAGGTCTAACCAATACAATAAAAACACACCTTTCTTGCTGTACACGCCCAATACACGTCCTTCTCAGAATTGCGCGCGCACAGGTACACATATTGCCATTGCGCAAGACATGCGGTACAGGAATGTTGTTGGGGCTTGAGAAAATAGCCTCCCTTTTTCTGTGTAGCAAAGGGACAACATTTTTGCTCAGTTTGTACACAAATGGAAAAGTACCACGACATCTGCTTAGCTTGAATATATAAATCATCTTACCCTAGTAAATGCACCGGAATGCACTGATAAGCCTGGTCGTAGAATTGCCTAATGTTTGTTCTTCAGAACTTCGAATGCATTACAAAACTGTACTAGTTATCACATACTACTTTTGTAGCAATAAGGGTATGTAAGTTCCACTGTCTTATACGCTTTGTTCAAATCAAAACCATTGAGGAAACAACATTAGGAAAACAACAGTTACAGACCACACATTTTTCAACCGATGTTAGGTATATTTAATTAATATAAACATGACACCTGTGGCCATTTTTGACCATATCTCGTAGTTGTCCCGTGCTGTCTTCACAACAACCTCTTGTTTTCTTTACGTAACGTCACATTACTGCGTTGAACAGACTACCCTCCCCTTCCAATCAGGGTCCGCCTTTTTCACAGGATGCGTACCATATAAGGCAAATTACGTATTGGGGTTCCCTTCTGGAACGTTCCATGTTTTAGGAATGGGGAACTTGTAACTTATAGACATGCATCTCTGGACAATTATTCACAATAAAATCATATTTAAGAACACAACTTTAGTTTTATTCAAATAACTGTGCATATGTCACATACTTAGGATTCGTATTTTGTAGATAGATTACAAAGTTTGGACTTGTTTTGACGTATTCCCCTCCCCTGCAAAGATGGTCCCACCTTCTTCGCGTCAGTAGGCTTTCCTCTACAAAAAAAAAAGAAAGACCAGGCTATATAAACCCATCGAGCAGTGAGAGATGATAGTCTAACTTTGAGCAACGTAGAAATCAACACGACAGCACGGGACCTAAACTCAGGACTTAAACTGTCAAACTTGCCAACCGAACACTTTCTTCGAAGACAACGTCAAACCTTTCAATCATTTTTCATTTTCGTGATCTTCTGAAACGATGATGTATACCGCTTTCAACACAGATTGCGACTCTTCATCCCGCTGCAGCACCGCTTCTCCAGTTGGTGACAACCTAGCATACTACCCTTCTCCTGCGGGATCATATTCAAGCATGGGATCTCCCCAATCTCAGGTATGTTGATCAATGTTGATCTATGTTGATCAATCAAATGCGCATTGCTTATTTAATTGAAGAAAGAACACAACGATTCAACTTGTGCTCAACCTACCAGAACCAGAACATCGAAAATGATTGATTACTGATTCTATTATTTTGTGTAAGAGAGGCAGAATTATATGCATCAAAAGTCCACTATAGTATGTCAAGTTGATTGAACATTAACTCTGTAACAAGGCACGCAATCTTCATTCACCAAGAAACTCCAGAGAGATGTTAACGTCATAGCTTACATCACGGGGATATTTATAGACCACCCTGCTTTATATAGACCACTGCTTCATTCATATGCAGTGCATTGCTTCACCCAATGTCTGCAATATATTTATATGTCCTGTTCTGACCAGCGTTTCCCTTAATTCCCTACAGGACTTCACTGACCTGACAGTGGAAAGTGCCTCCTTCATCCCCACAGTCACAGCCATATCTGCGAGCCCAGACTTGCAGTGGATGGTCCAGCCGCTTATTTCGTCAGTGGCCCCTTCTAACAGACGCAATCCCTACAGCTCAAGCCCCAGCCCATCCTATTCAAGGGCAGCAATGAAGTCCACAAGCAACAAGGGCCACGGTTCTTCCAGGAGGAGCAAGATGGAACAGGTAATTATCATAACCAAGAACTGGCAGTGACTTACACAAGAGGGAGTGTCCCTGTCAATATAAAAAGCAGCCCTGTGTCCTTTAAGGTTACATATGACATAGAGATAGAATCAAAGAGTTGAGAAATAATGTGATTGTTTTTCTTTTTGCCAGGTTTCAGCTGAGGAGGAAGAGAAAAAGAAAGTCCGCAGAGAGAGGAACAAGCAGGCAGCAGCCAAGTGCCGCAACAGGAGAAGAGAGCTTACCGACACTCTCCAAGCTGTAAGTATTCAAATACACAATCCAGCGAGACTTATTGCATATTTATAATTCATCTCCAGTGCTAAAAACGATGTTAATTAACAGCCAAATTAACAGTGCTTCTCCCTCTTGATTGGCAGGAAACTGATGAACTGGAGGATGAGAAGTCAAGCATTCAGAACGATATTGCCAACCTACTGAAGGAGAAGGAAAGGCTAGAATTCATCCTGGCCGCCCACAAGCCTATCTGCAAGATCCCCTCTGACCTGAACTCTGGATTCCACACCACTTCCCTCTCTCCCATCGAGCTAATCCCACAGCCCCAGAATACCATTACTGTGGCACCCACCAGCCAGGCCAACACCATATCCACCTCCATCTCCCTCTTCTCCAGCAGCCCTCTCCTCTCCAACGCCTCCAACACCAGTGGTGCAGTCAAGATGTCCGACCTGGACTCCACGCTCGAGGAGTCTCTCGACTTGCTGGCCAAGACAGAGATGGAGACGGCGAGGTCGGTTCCTGAAGTGGACCTGTCCAACTCACTCTACAACCAGGACTGGGAGCCCCTCTACACCTCTGCCAGCAATGACTTTGAGTCCCTGTGCACACCTGTAGTCACCTGCACTCCCTCCTGTACCACCTACACGTCTTCCTTTGTGTTCAGCTACCCAGAGGCAGAAACCTTCCCCACCTGCGGTATCGCCCACAGGAGAGGCAGCAACAGCAACGATCAGTCCTCCGACTCCCTCAGTTCCCCCACCCTGCTAGCTCTTTAAAGACACTCTTCCTTTCAAATTAACACTTTATCCAGAGCACACGTACTTGATGTTATGTAGATGTGCAAATAACAAATCGCAGGGCTATGGAAAGGACTTCTACTACCAGGAAGCAAATCTGTTATGGTTGTTATCATTATGATTTGTTCTTAATCTGAACTAACTATATTAGCCTACTTGTCTCTTCTTATGTAGCAAGTATAAGCATGTTTTAACTAATACCACCTAATAGTCTGAGTTTACAAAATAGACAATTTATATTACATTTTATGGTGCTAGATAACCCAAGTTGATGTAGTGTTGCTATATGTTGTTCAGAGCAATAGATCTTGAGCTATTTTGTTTTCTGGTTGATGGAATGTGAGAGTATTGTGTTATTTAAAACATGATGTGCTTTAACCATGGTCTGAGTGATGTAACTTAGTATGAAAGTTTTCTGTGAAAACGTTAGCGTTTTTAATTTATCAAATCTATTTTTTTACATAGTGTTTAAAGGGAACAAATGCAAACTGTTGATCATTGTTTGCAAACCTTGTAACAAAATAAATATATGACATTTAAATATAGCCTATTTTGCGTCGAAATTGTTGTCTGAAGGCCTGTCTTCCTTGGGAAGAATGCAGCCAAATGTACTATTCCAGAATAATCTAGCCTGGCTACGACTATAACCTGTCGAAATGCCTGCTGCGTTATCATATCGACTCTGAAACACCCAACCTTTCAGGAGAAATTGCATGGAATCGCTTTACTTGGGGGCAATTAAACGACTGTCTAATATTAGACCTCCTAAGAGACAGTGGTCTATTTCTCCTGCACCTCACAGCGTTGGCTCTATTTATTGTTCCGTCTGTTGCCAAGGTTGACTACGCGTCAGAGCTCATACGTCAGTGCGTTCTTTTCCATTTTTTACCCTGTAACGCTAGTGGGCTGACGTTTAACTTCCGTGCCCAAATAAAGATTTTGCTTTTTTCCCGGTTCTCAAACATCGACGATCAGAAACGTTTCAAACATGTCTTAGAATTATGGCTGTATAATGTGCCAGAGACTGATCTGTCTGAAATGTGAAATGTTAGCTATAAGTCTTGCTTGAATATACACATACACAATACTTCTCCAAAAAAAGTCACAGTATTTGCCAGGCAAAGTAGTAATACTTCATATTGCCCTTTTGGAATTTAAGTCTGTCTCACCTGTTCGTTTCTCAATAAAAAATAGGATCATAGAAGATAGGGCGACAGTTCTATTTCATTTTAAATTATTTCCTTTTAAACACTATTCCACATATTATATTTATTATTCTGTTATTCTTAGAACTGTACAAACGGACAGACATTTACTTGGGCCAAACTGGGTGTCTGGGTTGACAGTACAAAGGCTAGTAGCCTGCTGTTTTTTCAGGGTAAAGTGATGTTTATTAATTATTGATATCAACCAGTCCTTGCATCTCTTTGCTGATGCCAAAAAGGCATTTTAAAAGTGCATGAGATGTTTGTTTGTGATGTGTTTTGGTACAAAACATATCATCGTTCATCATACAGTTACAGTCATAATGAAAGTATATGGCTATTCAAGTTATGTCAACACTGCAACCAGAAATAATTAATTGCTAATCAAGAAGTATGATTACCCAATCATTCTGAAATTGAATGGTAAAATGTGTAAAAAGGTGAGCTAATCATTCATGGTTAAAGACCATACAGTCACTATTAGCTCTTATTTCCCTCTGGTCTGAAATGTCCCTTGTATGGATAAAATTGTCACAGGCATTTGCTCAATAACTCTACCCAGGAAATGTGTTGTACATGTCCTTGTGCACAAAGGGCGGAAGTCAACACAGCATAACTGCCTTTGCGCTGACTGTTTTGCGGCCTGTATGTTAGACACACCCTTTTTGTGCAACACTCCTGAGATCACACCCGCTGTTGCACTGCACTCACTATTGCATCACCATTCCCCCTTAATGCAATTTTTCCAGGGAATTTAGTCAGATAGCACCGAAAAGATTAAAGACTGGAACACTCTGAAAATGTAAAATTACAGTAATATTGATCGCAGCCCAGAATCTATAGCAGTTCATAATTCTCAACCCACTTCTTAATAGGCAACCATTTTCTATGTCTGTGTGAGAAAAGCACCCAGTGACCCCGGACTCTTGTTTCATAAGTATGTTTCAGTGGACTCTGACTGGGCTATTCAATGGCTGTTCAATGTTCCCTCACACAAAAGATGTGCTTCCTCCTAGCTTTAGTGATGCTCCTACATGTGATAACTATCTACCAACTTTCTCTATTAATACCACTTGCCAGGCTCTGGGAGATGGGGCAGTTGCAGAAATAGCAGGTGCTCGTTGCTTCTTTTAACATCAGCATCAACAGCAGTAAAATTAGAACATTGTGACGCCAACCTGCGTCGGTGCTCCTACCCAGGGGAGGAGGCAGGCAGCGTACGCCTGAGAAGGAGAGGGGAGAAAAAAAGGAAAAAGGATAAGGAGTGTGTGTGCGTGAGAGAGGCTGGGAGGGAGACAGAGAGAGATGGAGAGAAAGAGACGATAAGAAGGAGGGATAAAAAATGCGTGAGAGAAGGAGGTATAGGGAAAGAGACGACCCTGGCTCGATGAATTTGTTTAGTACAGTGATGACGGAGGAGCCAACATGCCATGACAACAAGAGCCCGATTTGGATTGCTTCCATTTTCACGGAAGACCGTCAACTGCCATCTCTTGACTCTCAAGTGTGCAGATGTTTAACGCTTTGGAAATCCAGAAATACAACCTAATTTCCTGCCTTAGTCTGTGTGTATGACGAACAACATTACAATTCAGTGAATGTATTTTTTACACTTAGGCTAAAGCAATAAAAAATGCTAAAACTAATATTGGAAAAATCTATTTCTGATGTAATGGTGCACATATTTCAATATGAGATGGCTGGGTCAAAATGTCATGTGTTGACATTCACCTTTGAGGCCATGTTTTCCATACTTTCACAGGAATAGGACAAATGACAATCCTGGATACTGATACTTAAATACTGGATACTAATGCTTAAAGATCCCATGACATGCTGTTTTTGGATGCTTTTATACAGGCGTTAGTGGTCCCCTAATACTGTATCTGAAATCTATTTCCCGAAATTAAGCCTTGGTGCAGAACTACAGGCACTAAGAGCAGTCCCACAATAAGCTTTGGGACCTTTAAAAACCAACATTGGCAAACATCCACTTTGCATTTCCAACCCACTATCAGTGGCAGGAGGTGTGCTATTCTCATTGTGTCTACAGCATGGGTAATAAAGTCACTGATCCAGATAGTGAAAGCCCTTAGATTTAGGGTGTGGAGACACACTTGCGTCATTCTGTCTACCTGCTTTTGAAGGTGCCATATTCCTTAACGTCTGACCTGGCTAGTGACGCAAGCAGGCTTGTTACCTTCTCTCTTGTGAAAATGGCGGGTAACACACGTTTTATTTCGAGCAGTTCACTACTCCAGCACAGTCCTTCAGGGAAATCCTGTAGAATATAATTAACCATTGCTCGGTTGGGTGAATTGACGTTAAAGTCTGTGAAGACTGCAAGGTGTGTAGGATTTCAACGTGTCAGTATGATGACATAGATTTCTGAGTAGTTATTTAATGCACTAAGGAATAATACTGAAGGGGCATCTCTGTCCAATGATGACTGCTTACTCTGTAGAAGACTCTCTGCTAAGCAGAGAGCATCTAGTGCCGGATCGCCTCTTGGGAACCAGTGAGGGGATGTTTCCCTGGAAACTGGACAGCTCTGTCAAACGTAATTGGGTAATCCCTGTACCGCTGACAACAAAATAATAGCCTTGGGGATTTCTTAATACCCCAGTGAACCCTGAATATGATATTCCTGTTCTCATACTGTTGAGGATTAATCCACACTGCTCTGGCTGTAATGCAATGCAGAACTGGAAAAATATTTATCAGTATGGGAATAAAATAAAAAATAAAATAGGCACAGTTTCTGTAAATTACAAATTGCACACAAAAAAAACATAATAATAATATACTATTAAATAATATAATTAAAAAGAAAATAATAATAATAATAATAGTGGTGCAATTGTGCAGTGGTGCAATTGAGGCATGTTGGATATTTTGCCATGGAACAGACATGGTCCTTTTATGGTAACTTAATTTGAAACAAGACACAAAATGATAACCTAATTACCATTTTTTTTTTTTTTATTACAAATAAAAATAGAGGCATATTTATTTTCGAAGGCTTTGACTAGAACTGAAAGACGCCGTGTAAACCTAGTCTATTCATTGTCCGTAGTACACCAGCAGTCCATAATATTTGTTGGACTTGTAAGTGTCGCAGTTAAACTTGGCTGGATTTCTGGGTATAGTAAATAACAATATTTGTTTTCTAAAATACATGCACATATCCCTCCTGGACAGCGGTTGCGCTATTGAGCTGCCTAAGCCCGTCAGTTTGATTTGGGGTAGCCAGTGTTTATTTCGGCTAGCTTGCTGCTTGCTAGTAGCTAACAGCCATGGCTCGGTTCGTTTTCTTACTGCTTTTACCGGTTCTCATTGAATCGGTATTTTCAATTTCATTCTCATTACCAGTTAATTCCAGGAAATGTTTACGGGAAGAGATCCACAAAGACGTTCTCGTCACAGGGGAGTATGACATTTCCGAACAAGCGAACACCAAAACAAACCTA
The DNA here is from genome assembly GCF_021917145.1 of Hypomesus transpacificus. NCBI lineage: Eukaryota > Metazoa > Chordata > Actinopteri > Osmeriformes > Osmeridae > Hypomesus > Hypomesus transpacificus. Next base: position 11,446,853 of record NC_061065.1, on the reverse strand, counting down.
AAGGTGAGTTTGGTGGCGAGGATGTCGCAAAGCCAAGCTAGCTTAGCAGAATACTGGTTTAGTTGTTAGCAATCTAGAGCTAACCGATTGATTTAAACCAGCTAAGCTAGGTTAGCTAACACTAGTGGGCCCTGACTTGGCTAACTAGCTACCTATGTAAAAATGCACATTATCTTGCTATCTATCAATTAAAGAAAAAAAACTTGTATCTAAAGTAGCTGGGTGAAGTTAGCTAGCGAGTGACATCTTAACAAGCTGCGTCCAATTATTAGTCTGTCTTTGCTATTGCTATTAAGCTACTGAGCTAGCAGTAGCAGAGGTTGAGAGTCGTCAGCTAGCAAACTGTGTTGTGGGCCTGACGTGCCTTTCCTGGTTTTACACTTATGCCAGCTCGTCTTTATGTTTTCTTACGTGAACTGTGGATTAATTTTGTACACTCATTATATGGTTATATACTGGTCGCGTATCAACGTTTAAATACGGTATCTCTGAAATCTGTGTTTCTGGTGATTTACTTTTGGCAAATGTACCTGTTCTGTCACTGTGGTGAACTCTTATTAGGATGTTACACGTCAGTCTTAGCCCAGTTTGCCCAACGAAAATTTTAGCTTGCTTCCCACACAGCTAGCTACGTTTAGCAGGCTGATAAAAAATGATAAAAAATTATGATAAAAAAACACATAACATTATCACTTTCAATAAAATTAGATGTACTGGTTTGATTTGTGAAAATAGTGTGTAGACCCTTAACTACAAAATAGCAGGAAACGTGCACCATCTGTCAGATCATTGGTTTACAGAATGTTACTCAATGTATTACTATGGGCAATTGGGCATGTATTCATTTTGTAAGTAAAGGTAAACTGTATATAAATGATCAATTGTCTGCTCGAATACGGATGTGGTTTACTTAGGAAGGGTCTGATATCAAGTCTTAATATTTTAGATTACAGATTCCTCGACTCACACCCTGTACTCCAAGGAAGATGCCACAAAAGGAAAGTTTGCCTTTACTACGGAGGATTATGACATGTTTGAGGTGTGCTTTGAGAGCAAATCTCCAATGGGTGAGTAGACATGCAGTCAGCCATTAGTTTGTTGTTAGAAAATACTGGTAACTGGTGATTATTTAAATATATTCAGTTACAGTGATTTGACACTTCAGTCTAGTAAGTTAAGGACAATATTTGTCACATGTGTCTTGCATACTCTATTTAAAGATTATTTAAGCAAAATGAACAATTCAGGTTGAATGTGACCAGAATTTTGGCTTCAACTTGAATCTGTGTCTTATGTCAATCAGGAACTGGGAGGGTCCCAGACCAACTGGTCAACCTGGACATGAAGCATGGGGTGGAGGCCAAGAACTATGAAGAGGTGAGTAGTCTAGTTTGAATAATATTTTTTTCTTTAAATGAAGGAAAATTGCTGCTTGGCATTCTAATTTGACTTACTCCTTTGTAATTGTAATGTTTATAAAATATTATATTTATGCCACATAATGCGTATGGAGAGAAATTAATAGGTATATTATTCCCTTTTCAAATTTGAGTTGAAAATGCCAATGCCAGATGACTCGATTTTAAGAAGGGGAGGGGGGGGGGGGCGGGGAGCTAGGAAGCCCTCTAGACTGAGAATCACCCTCCACCCACTCAGACAGATACACACACCACACACATTCTGCTGAGTGAATTCCAGTTCCTGAGTGGGCAGGAGAACGGCAGCGTATTGTGTGAATGTACGCCTGAAGCCAAATGCGTGTTATAGTAGACAGCAGAACAAATTTAGGGCCAACACGTCCAATAGGCATGCACAAATGCGTACCAGTTACACAACATTTGAACAGATTGTTCTATTGGCGTGGATCTCTCCCAGATGAGATCACTCGTCTGTAATTACTGAACATTTTGTCAAGTTGGCAAGCAATGATTAGAAACTTGTTGAACCTAATACTTTATGTATCGGGCCTCACATATAAGCTTTGAACTTGTGAGAAGATAAAACATGAAAGAACAAACTGTGTATTCTCTTGGTTTCTTTATAAAAACAGAATCAGTTTGTCCTTGGCATTGATTGCTACAAAGTTTTCGAAATATAGGAGCTCAAGAGGGCCATCTACTGGACAAAAGGTCATAGCATATTTAATTCAAATACAGTTGGCAATCATATACTGTTCCCTACTGACCCTCAAGTTTATTTTTTAAGGTTAAAGGGTGAGGTGGTGAGTCCTTTTATCTAAATCACGTGAACATGATGTGTTGTTGATTGTTGGGTCTTCTATCCTATCAGATTGCTAAAGTGGAAAAGCTGAAGCCCCTGGAAGTGGAGCTCAGGAGACTGGAGGACCTGTCAGAGTCCATTGTGAATGATTTTGCCTACATGAAGAAGAGGGAGGAGGAGATGAGGGACACCAATGGTAGGAATACTGAAGGTCACTCACAACATGGATGTATCAAGCTCTGATAAAAGGGAAACAACTCCAAGTTCTGTTTTGTCCACTGGGCTGATTTTGCAATAATTAAGACAACACCCAAAACTCTATGAATTGAATTACATTGCTGATATTTCTTTCTATTAATTTCAGAGTCTACAAACACCCGTGTTTTGTACTTCAGCATTTTCTCAATGTGCTGTCTGATTGGCCTGGCCACCTGGCAGGTGTTCTACCTCCGCCGCTTCTTCAAAGCAAAGAAGCTCATTGAGTAGAGGCCCCCACCTCCAGAATTGCCCCAGGGGAAGCAGCCAGCCATCGTTGCATCCCCCTCCATCCACCCACCTCAGACTACCTTCAGCAACCAGAGTGATAGAAGGGCGCAACGATAGTTTTAAATGGTGTGAAAGGGCACTATGGGTATCAGTCCTCTGCAAGTGGAACACCTATGTGGAGATTTCAATTTTTGGGATGGAGTGTTAGGAGCGTAGCTGATAGAATCAGACAGGGGTATATGTACAGTATAGATTCAAATCTTAAAGGATAAGTGAAATCTAACTTATGTTTGTAAGTGTTCTATCTGCAACGTTTGGAATATTGCATCCTATAGAATAATTATTTAATTTTTAGCTTGAATCTGTCATTTATCATGTACAGTTAGATTTTCTTTTTGCTCAGTTTATCTGGTTTGAATGGATGTACCAGGAGTAAATGTTGCCCTTCAATTGTTCTCTTTGCCATGCCAAGCAAACTAGATCACTGGTGCCCATTTGTGCTAAGTGAAGGCTTCTATAGACATCGTAAAGATTTGGTTTCTCTGAAGAGGAAACTTTGGCAACCACTGAACCTTTTGTGTTTTGTCAGTTAATTTACATTCATTTTTGGTAGCTAAATTCAACAGCGTCTTTGTTTTGATATTGTGCTTTACAGTTGCTATTACAGCTGTTTCAGGGGGTGTGAGTTATCAGGAAAATTATATCCTCTAGTTTAACAGGTCACGTTTATCAAAACGCTTGCATGTTAAGTTACTTTTTACAAAAGAAGTGTCACATTCCCTTCCCACACCCTTTTCATTACCAACCAATGACTTCAGAAACCAGCTGGTCCTTCATGTTTCTTCAATTAGATCATATTGGGGGTAAAGAGTAATTTTCAACAGAGGGTTGTTAATGGAGGCCATTTAGCCATTTGACATGTCAGCTTTGAAATGGTGAAGGGTATGTAGTAAAAAGAATACAGTGACAAGCCCCAGGGTCGACGTGCTTAATTTGCATAGTTGCTCACATCATGTAAAGTGAGGGGATGGTAATCTATTCCAAATGATTGAACATAAAAGATCTATCCAGAAATCTTTTTATTTGTATTATTATAATTCAGGGGTTTGGTTTACCTAAGGATATGTGGAGGTTAGAATGTAGTTCTCCTTGGTAACTTTTACTACTGCATCTGTGGATTGTGGAGATTTTTTACGGTGCATTTTACGATGTCTACGGTCGATGATATCTATGTTGATTGCTATACATTTTATAAAGGTTTATGTTGGGCTTTTATTCAATAAAATATTGGATGGATTTACAAAACATTCTTTCGTATTTGCTTTGTATTTGCCGAATAGTTATACTGTAGTCTGTCATAAGATCACACGTACCATGATCAAATGGGGGGTACGTGTTCGCCCCAGAAAGTGCAAAATTGAAAAATACTAGAGTTTATCATGAAAATATTGGTATTGGTACAAACATGGGTATAGGAGGTACTTAAAATCAGGAAGATGGGGGTACTGAAGCCCGAAAAGATTGAGAACCACTGATCTATGAATAAAAACCTAATTCTAGACAATGACCCGGAAGCTATCACCCACTGTATGTCCGGTTTTCTCAGGTCTGATGTAAAAGTGATGAAAGTCTAACCAGAGAGAACTGGTAGCTTTTTGAAGAGTAGAATTTCTTCTAAAAAACTCAAATATGCCCGGACCTGACAAGGAAACAGACCTTACGGAGCGAATAGAGGCGTTTCTGGCCGATTTGAAGCGTGGAGGTAGTGGAATGGGACCTCTCCGTGGCTCAGGGGAAACTGCCCGAGAAACAACAGCCTTGCTTCGCAGAATAACAGCACAGGCACGATGGAGCAGTGCAGGTATACTACTTGTTAGATCGCTGGCGCTGTTAAATAGACATACTCTAGGTGTTTAAGTAAGTAAATGATCACCGTTTTTAATAGACTGACAGCTTGGTATTCTGGGTTAGTACTTTACACATGTTCTCCATTGTGACAGCTGTCAACCGTGGATGATGGTGTCAAATTTTAGTAGTTGCTCTAGCCTACTGACTTATTGTGTAGTTAGTTAGCAAGAGAGCTAGTGAACCAAGCTAGCTATTGCGCCAGATTAGCTAGTTGGCTAGTTGTGCCAATGTTAACTCCCATTTTGCCATTGTTTGCTTAAGCGTAGGGCTACGGAATTAGTAGTTGAGGTTTGAGGTTTACTTTACATACGACGCCAAATGCGCATCATTTGAGTGAAATGCATTGTATTAAACAACACGTTAAAGATATTGTCTTTAACATGTTGTCATAGGCGATCTGATGGACATTCTTCGCAAGGAGGGGAGGAGGATGACAGCGGCCCAGCCATCAGAGACCACAGTTGGCAACATGGTCAGACGGGTGTTGAAAATCATCAGGGAAGAGTATGCCAGGTCAGAATACATTATGTCCACCAAAAAGTCAGGTCATCACACTAAGTTTAGTTTTTCTTATTTCTGCTTGCCATATGAAACAATACAGTGTATAGAGTCACCAGTACGCAGGACCCCACGTCTCTATGGCAACACAAGTAATTTTCAAGGGGGGCTGAGTAAAAGGTTTGAGTAGCACTGATTTAGGTAGTCCTTTATCTGACCTCTCTTTCATGCCTCCACACCACCAGGTCTCGAGGCAGCAGTGAGGAAGCTGACCAGCAAGAGTCACTTCACAAGCTGCTCACATCAGGAGGGCTGAGTGAGGAGAACTTTAGGCAGCAGTTCCCCCCCCTGAAATCTAACGTCATTGAGGCCATCAACGAACTGCTCACAGAGCTTGGTAAGAGCAACCCTTAGTGACTGCTAGAGGGAATAGATGCAGTCAGACAGCAAGCCTGATTATGGGGTTGTAACTGAAGCTTAAGACAATAAACCATGTGGAGGTATGTCATTACATATCACCTGTCTCTGCCCTTCTCGACAATTACCTCTCAGACTCCTCGTAGGTCTGAGAAGATGTAACTGAAATGGAGATGTTATCGAAACAAAACAGCGCCTTTGGCAAACTGCCCTTTCCCCTGTTGGAGTGTTCAGAGCCAGCCACGCATGATCATTAACTTGCAGTGTGACATTTTTCCAGAGGGCACCACAGACAACATTGCCATGCAGGCCCTGGAGCACATCCACTCCAACGAGGTCATCATGACCATCGGCCGCTCTCGCACCGTGGAGGCCTTCCTCAAAGATGCCGCGCGCAAACGCAAATTCCATGTCATCGTGGCAGAGTGCGCCCCCTTCTGCCAGGTACTGTCATGTATCTTAGCCACCTGTAAGGTATCCATAAGGGCATGATGTACCACAAAGTATATCAAAGTACAAATAACTGTTTCTCTTAATGACATCACGTGTTTCAATTCTATTTGTTGTTTGTAAACAGAGCCAAGTTATCTCTCTTTGTCTCACCAGGGTCATGAAATGGCTACTAGTCTCTCAAAAGCTGGCATTGAAACAACTGTCATAGCAGATGCAGCCATATTTGCTGTCATTTCGCGTGTCAATAAGGTACATGTGTATATATATATATATAATATTGTTATGACAATTTAGATAACCTAAGGTTGTTGAATGGTGACCCCATGAAGACCTGCTTCTTTGAAGATGGTGAACTATTGGGAATCTTCCAGAACTAGCAGTAGATTAATTGTAAACACTGACTATTTCTCTCTGTCTCTCCAGGTCATCATTGGTACACAGACGGTTCTAGCTAACGGAGGGCTGAGAGCAGTTAATGGAACCCACACGTTGGCGCTAGCTGCCAAGCACCACTCCACCCCCCTCATCGTCTGTGCCCCCATGTTCAAGCTCTCCCCACAGGTAGACCCAACATCGAGCACTCACACAGGACCCAGCCACCTAAGAAAATAAAAAAAAGTCCACTGCTTCATTAAAGAATTTAAACATATGTGGGTGTGATGGTGATAATAACGTGTGCATTCTTTGTCCTCAGTTTCCAAATGAAGAGGACACATTCTACAAGTTTGTCTCCCCACATGAAGTGCTTCCATTCACGGAAGGTATGACGGAGCACAGAAACACCCTTATTTATTCATTTATTGCCAAAAAGTTTATAAGGAATAACCTAACTGACATGGCAGTAGCTGGAGCTGTCGTTTCAGATCTGTATTGATCAACATGAAGTTGAACTCTCAAGACTGGCAATTATTTTGTTTGTTGCAACTTCTCTTTCTCACCTCATAAATTCTCAGCTCCTCACTCCTTTTCATCGTCAAGCCAAGCTGTGACCAGTAATATTTTGGGGGTCTAACTTTATTCCTCTGCCCCCCTTCCAGGTGAGATCCTGTCCAAGGTGAACGTGCACTGTCCTGTATTTGACTACGTTCCACCGGAGCTCATCACACTGTTCATCTCCAACATTGGTGGCAACGCCCCCTCCTACATCTACCGTCTCATGAGTGAACTTTACCACCCTGAAGACCACGAACTGTAATCAGTGTTTATAAATAACTATAATAAAAAAGGTTGATGCAAACCTATGTTCTGGTTCTTTACTGAAGGATGGTCAGTAGTTTGTGTATCAAACTAAATTACGATACATTTTGAAGTTGGACGTTTTCATCAGTACAGGCTAACATGCAGTATAGGTGTGTTTCAAGGCTGTAGCCATGGAGTCAACATTGGTGGGGACATTACATTTTTTATGATAATTTCAGACAGCGTGTGTGGTTGCCTGTCGTAGCACATTTATATTTGTATTAACATTTTTATATAAATATTGGGGGGGACATCTTGACCAGATGTAAATATTGGGGGGATGTGTCCTCCATAAATATGATTATGGCCTTGTTGTGTTTTCCTTAATTTGTACATTCTGGTGACACAACGGAGCAAATTATTGTTTTGTTTTTTTCTTTCAAAAAAGACGTGGCTGTTATAGATCATTACAGAAACTGCATCAGTCTGACGTTGGATTGCGGTGAACGGCTGAAATAAATTGAAAGACTGCAATCTCATACACTGTGTAATCGAAAACACTGCCCCCTACTGTGTATTATAAGGAAGTATAATGAAACAAGAGAAATTACAGCAGTTGACCGGAAGGAGGCAGTCGGTTGTAGAGCTTTTTGAGTGGGAGATCACCTATTTGTCGACCCCCCTCCCTCAAAATAGTGAGATTTGCTGCGCCAATATGAACAACATTTTTTGGTAAAAACACAAAAGGAGACCGAGTCCCGCTATATTGCTCAGGCTGCACTACAGCGTCTATTCACAGGCGCGATCCCACTACTGAGCGGCACGGGGGCTTTGGCCTGCTCCGTTTCCGACCTGGGCCGGTGCACCCCTCCTTAGACGACCTGGTGGTCCCGGGCTCCCCCAGGAGCACCATATCGATACCGAACTTAGTGCGGACACCCGATCGGCATAGTGCACTGCAGCTCAGAACTCCTGAGCTCAAACGATCCGCCAGCCTCAGCCTCCCAGTAGCTTGGATTACAGGCGCACGCCACTGCACCCGGCGAGTACTCATGAGGTTTTTACTTCTTTTGACTCTGTGAAAGAGATTGCGCAATCGGCAACATACTGTGCTCTGCACTGCACTCTTGTGGTGACATGTGGATTTACAAGAGAGGTTGGGAGAGAGGGTGCACCTTTCACTGCAACATGAAATTTTGATTAATATTCTATTTCACATACTAGTCAGAATTATGACCGGAGTTAAATGGGACATTGCATGGAAATGGTAGATTTTGTGTTCCGCTTCCAGATTTTTAAATCATTTTCATCATAGGTCGCATTGTCTTCTTACTGTTCGGATAAATATTTGTTTCACCGAAATGTACCTACAGTAAAAACGATTTATTATAAGTGTTGGACCTGTGTATTGAAATTAATTTCATATATTCTGTAGGCCTAACCGTAATGAATAGATAAATTGTCATTTCCGCCCAATTTTCCTACATCTTCCTCTATTTCGAATAAAGATATATCTTATTTTGATAGATACAATCCCGTTACTGTTCCCTCGGACTAAGGGAAAACTGAAGATGAGTATATCCAAAACCACTGTAAAGGACTACAGACCGCTCTGTCTGCTCACATGATAGATTAGACGGCAGCATCACTTTGGAAGAAGACGATTAACTTTTCACTCTACAACCTGCCTATTGTCGGAGACGCCGACGCTGAGGTCAAGAAGCTAATCCGAGTAGTTGCGCACATGGAACACCTTTTCCATCAGTACGGCAGATGAATTGTCAAATATCATAAACCTGCCCGTTGTCACAGACCACGATGAATGAGGCCCCCTGGAACCAAGGGCTCTTGAGAAGGTTCAAAATCTGGTTCAAGTAGTAGAAGGAGAATGCTGCAGCTGAGAAGATGAAGGTAGAGGATGATATATTCGTCTCCTTTTTACTGCTATAATTGTTTTTGTTAAAGTTGGTAATCTACCTAATTTTCCCTCTCCTTCTCCAAGTTGTCTCTTTCCAGGACCAGGTGTGTTTCTTCTAGTGCTTGCTTCCCATTTTACTTCAAACTCAAAGTATGGATATATTTTTGTACACCCCAACCTGGCCATACCCACAGAAAGTTGGGGCTTGATTTCTCTGGAGGAGCCATATAAGACTAGCACTATCTTTTAATTTACTATTGAACCTGAAGCAAATTCAAGTGTTCAAGTCCAACTCTATACATGTTAACCATAGTCCCTATGTACATGTTAACCTTAGTTCTAGGTTGGTTTGGATGTCTAGTTGCGTCAGGACAAACCGAGACTCAACGCTATATTTGTTTTATATAGGTTTTCCCTCCCATTACTACCAGCCAATGATTGACCCTAAATAACATAAGACACATGAAAAATATTCACAATCAAAAGACAGACACTGACATGTTGATATGGGGTTCTTTTTCTTTTACTCACCCTCCCCCCCAGTAAAAAAAAAGAAAAAGTCAAGAGTACAGCAACTTACAAAACCCAGTTACAGTACCTGTTAAGTTCTATTAAAAGTAAGTTTCACAAATAAAATAAAAATGAATTTAAAGATGAAATTAAACAACAGATTTGATAGTGTGGTAAATCCAGGGGAACTAATCAAAGCTGCGATTCTTCTTCCACAACAGCAGCAGCACATCTGGGCCGGTAAGGATCTCAACTACAAAAAGGGACAAACAAAACACTGGAGTTAACTTACAATACAACCATATACCTGCAGACCAATAGTCATATCATACTTATATACATTATATTTCACTGTATCAATTAGTAAATGATACTATACCTGCTTAGTCTCAGCGCTCTTCATGTGTGTATGTGTAGTGTGTTTGTAGTGTGTGTGTTCCTTCCTACCTGCTCTGAGTTTTTGTCCATTTGAGGGCGTGTCTGGGAGGTACAGAGGTGGAGGGGTGGTAGAAGGTACACCCCGTACGCCTGCACTGGGCTGCAAACCTGCAAGGCTGCATATCAAGACAACGTGTTACCATCCAGTCTGTTCCTGCTGGGGTGACTCCACTTTTACACTCAGAAAAACACTGGCAGCTGCACTACCGCTTACAGGACACAACTGTCACAATACTTCTGGATGTATAGATACTATTGAGACCATACAAAATGCATCTAAAGTCAAGGTCTCAAAGAATGGTGCTCCAGAATCACACGTATAGGGCGGTCATGTGTACTACCTTGGGGTGGTAGAAGGGGCAGTCCACCTTCTTACAGTCTGGGAAGAAGCGGCACACACTAGCACTCTGCGACTGTGGAGCTGGAGTAAAGAGAGCTGGAGTAAAGACTGAAGGGGAGACAGGAACAGGGATTCAAAAGCTACACATCTCAAATGTCTACAGGGTTACCTTTCTGATTTTTTTTTGCAGTGGGGACAGGTCTGTCCGTACGTCTTAGTTCTCAAGGACGCACGCCGCAATCAGCCCAACCCATTCAATTACAAAAACTCATGGTGATACAGGGATTTATTTCCTGGTAATACTGGCTGCTGTGTGGGTGTGTCCTCCTACCTGGTCTGGGAGGGGGGGCGGGGCCTCTGCGGCTCACGTGAGTGAAGGGGCAGTCTGGCTTGGTGCACTTAGCATCGTATTTACAGTTGGGGTGGACGAACAGACATTTCTCTCCAAACTTGCAGTTGGGGAATGTCCTTCCATGAGACAAGAATGAAGACAAAAGAGATTAAAACAGAGCAAATCTGCATGCCATATACCTATAGCCAGAATAATCATCAACTTCACCATTCTGGATGAGCAAAATTATAAAAAGATGTTAAATAATGTGGGGGTGTGCAGCAAAAGCAATATTCAATCCTTGCATTTTCAAATCCCATCTTCAGAATGTCTCACCTGTGCCGTCTGTGTTCACCGAGTACTTACTTGCACTGTGTGGTAGGATGGTGGTATAAACAGTCGTCTGCACTCTTACACACGGGCCAGAACTTGCAGCGTTCTAGAACCTTCTGTCGTTTGACAGGGACGGCCTCGTCTTCCCCCATCTCCATCTCTTCCTCTAGAAACGGGGGGATGAGATGGAGGCCATGACTTAGGAAGACACATAATACACCATGTGCAGTACCATCTGGAACAACTACATCTCAACCTACCCCCAGTGTCCTGAAAGAGTCTTACCGTCAGCAAAGAGGGCTCCATGCTGGAGTCTCTGATGGATGCTCAGTTTTGGCTCACGGTTCAAATGGATGGCTGCCTCGGCTACGGCAGTCTTAGCCACTCTGGCACCGTCATCCGTCTCCATGTCGCAGTCGGCGAGGTTTCCAAGTGGGCTGGGGATGCCGTCCAGCGTCACGATGAACTTGGGACTAGCAGAGCCCAGCACAGAACCCTTCTCCTTACTAAGGAGACACAGAGTGGGAACAAAACCCTTCAACTAGGAAGAGCCACAACACTCAGACCAGAGGCTGAGTTTAGGTCTACAAGAAGCACAGCACTGACAAGCTAACTATTGTGAGCGCCTGGTAAGAGGGCAAGATTAAAAGAGGCGAACACTGTATGTTGTGTGTGTACCTGGCCTGCACCATGTAGCAGCAGAGGGAGTGGGTGTGTACCTGGCCTGCACCATGTAGCAGCAGAGGGAGGGTGTGTACCTGGCCTGCACCATGCGCAGTGTAGCAGGTGTGATGTCCTCCTTATCCAGAAGGCCCAGCCTGCTCCTCACAGAGACGGGCTCCTCCGCCAGGACAGGCCTGCTCATGATGAAGGAGCGCGTGTCCAGGGCCTTGCCCTCTTGCTCCTCGGCTTCCGCTGCCACTGAAGCACAAAACGCTCAGAAATACATGTTCTCTTCTATAGCAAAATACTGGGACGTTACTACCCAACTCTACAGTTTGAGAACTCTGGTCCAGACTCAAGTTGCTTGGGTAATGCAAGTTCCACCTACCTAAGTCAGAGGGCAGCGTTGTGGCGTTCTCCTCCGGAAGGTCCAACTGGAGACGGGACGCCAGCGATCTCGACTGAACTGGAAGGGAGAGGACATTGTCTCAGGATCAATATACCTTTTGTAATTAGCAGCTGCATTACATGAGATTATAATTCATCAACCAAATACACCCAGAATTCTATTGTCCAGGGTGATATGTGACCCACCAGCGTGCCTAGGGGGCTGGAGCCCAGTGGGGGTGTAGGTCTGGGGCCGAGGAGCCAGGCTGTGAAGGTGTTCCTGGACCAGCTGGATGGCGGCACTCATCTCATTGCTGACCATACGGGTCCGGGGCGCCACGGGCACTGTCTGCTTCTGGTGGACTGGAGGGAGGAGGAGGGCAACATGAAGAAAACATCACAACTCAGCCAAGAGCTTGTGTTTCTCCACTGCTCCTCTGAAGGTCTGAAGACGGATCAGGTCAGTGTCACTGGGTCAGAGTTCTCTTAAACCCCTCTAGTCATGCCCTATCACACACACTATCATTCAGCTAGCATGGGAAGCACATGTACCTGTTTGGTAAGCTGTTGTCTTGGAGATGGAATCCTGTGCCTCAGAGATGGCTTTGAGGAGCAGGTTCTTATTGGCCTGTTTGGCTGGTGGCAGGGAGGGTCTGGAGGAACACATACGACACATTCATACCCCAAGCTAATACTACTAAAGGCTTGAGCATCAGAATATGAAGCCATCATTTGAAAGACAACCTCAAAAACAAAAAGATGACACTATTCTGACATTTATGTAGATGGAGCCACATAGAGACCAGTGGCTCTTTTTAAAGCCCTAAATGCAGGTCCCACAGACAGCACCACCGCTCACCTGCGTTCTGGTTTCCTAGGCAGGGAGACCCGGCTAGACATGCTACGGGCCCCATAGCCTTCATCTTCCTCATCATCATCATCTTCTTCATCCTGGTCGTCACTATCCTGAGCCTCGTCTGCAGCTCTGCTCACCCGGACCACAGAACTGGCTACTGGCGCCTTGCGTTTTCGTGACGCCTCATCCTGCTGATGCTGTGAAACAGAACAGGATTCGGTCAAACACAGGAAGCAATATTATTATTTTTTATCGCCCGACAGGAGTCTCACGTTAACGCAGCACGTTAATGCCGATAACGGCCCACCACCAAAAAAATAAATACATCAACAATTCACTCGCAAACCCTTGGATATTCAAATAAGTTCTTAGTCCCCAAAGATTTTAAAAAGCTTCAGTTGCTGTTCAACATACCCTACTACTGCTGGCCCCATTTCTGGAGGTCCTGTTGCTTCTTCGGTCCTGCAAGGCTCCTTCCTGGTGCCTGCTGTGTGAGGACCCCTCAAAAGACCTGTAGGTGTCCGCGGACCTGCCGGAGTAGGACCTGCCGGGCGGGGGTCTGTAGACCTGCGCCGTGGCACGGCTGGAGTTTCCGCGCATGCGACCACCTGGGACGCCTACCTCCACCACGTCTGTGGCAATAAGGTCATCGTCCAGTTCAGGCTTGATGTCGATGACTGCTTCGGAGGACGGCGGCTCCATCATGGGCTTCACAGTGGATGTCAGGCGGGAGGACATCCGCTCTGCTGCGGCGGCCCTTCAGATAAATGACCATGTGTGACGTTAACCCAAGGTCGTTCATAGAGGTGGCGGTAGGTTGGGGTCAAATCTCCTACTCCATCCAGATTTACGTGTATATGTACTTACTTAATGTTTACTGAGACAAAGGCCAGAGCCACGATAACATGTTTAGCTAGTATGACAGACACACCAGATGCATTGTCAATGGAAATCCCCATCTGTTCAATGGCAGTTCCCCTACATAGCTTAAACAGCATGTTCATATTTTTGAAAAAACTAGAAATAATGGTTTTGCAGTGGTGTGTTATTAACCAGTCAACTTAAAAGTTTACATTCCTATTCTTCGTAGTCTATTTGAAAAGAGCCATTGATAGGATGAGTTTTTAGCTTGGCACCTGTTGAGCCAAGGTTATATTTAATTTTGCTGATGTTACATAATGCCTCCGGCATGAAAAGGACAATGTCTCACATGGCCTGTACTCCAACTGCTAATTACTCAACAATAAACTGATCCAAAACGTTAATATTCCAGACGTTATGATGACCTGCAGACACTCACCTTGCATGGTGGTCATGGGCAGAGCTTGACACACGGGTCTCTGCCCTGTCAGAGCGTGTGCTGGACACAGCAAGGGCCTTTGACCCCTCCCCCTTCCTGACTTCGCTCTCCAAGTCATGACTCTCAGCAGCAGGAACACCACTATCAAAGAGCTGGGGTCTTGAGGTTGCTGGCTCTACAAAAGATAAAACATCACAATATCAGCTACAAGGCCATCGCAATCAGATGCATTTTTTAATGATCTTTTACAATCAATAACCGCTTTGGCAGTAAGATAGTATTTTGGGGGACTTACCCACTGCAACAGATCTTAGTTTCTCAAGGACACCATGCAACCTGCAATGACATACAAACCCAAGCAACTCTATTGACATATTACCGCGAGGCGAATACATAACTCATTGAGAAACACTCAAGTCACGTCGTATAGAAGAAAATCTGCTAGTTACCAGACAGTAAACTTGATAGTGTTGTTCCCAAGAAAGAGAGAAAGGTCGTCTGCCATTTGTTGGGAAGTCTTCTTGTTCGCCACCATAACCATTATGTAGTCAGGGAGTTCCTCGTCTGAACAAAAAAAAAAAAGGTTAGGATAGCTCAATTAAATATGTCAGTTTCATTCATATTAGTAGGGGCAATATTTTAAAGCCGGCTTCTAAGCACTACTATCCATACTTACCCACATACGCTCCAAGTTCCTGAAGCTTGCCCTTGATGGCCGCCTGAAATATTGCATAAAAAAAGACAAGTGCCTTTAGATCTATCGTTGGTATCAGTTATATGCATGCATTATCACCAGCATTTCTAATCCAGATCGAGCTACAAGCACACACTGTCCCGCTCTGTAGCTTGACACATTTTCTACACATTTTTCTCCTGCGTAGCTGGCTGCCCACACCAATTGCTGCTAAACAAATAACTTCATGAGCTAGTTAGAAATGCATACAACAGGTTGGGATCAAAATATTTGCTAGCTAAATAGTTATTACAATAACTGTCAATCTGGCTAGCATATCACAACCACTAGACTAGATCAGACTACAGTGAGACAAATAGGCTAACCATGCTAACAGTAGCAAGCTAGCATACAACCACACACGACTATTACATTACGTCTTACCCTAATTTTCTTGCTTATCTCTGTCCCAATCTCCATATTTTCAACCTGTGAGAAACAACCGATGTTTTTTTATTAGCTTTCTAGATGCAACAGCGTGCCTAAAACTGAGTAGCTCGAAAAATGCTACAGCAGTATGTTCTTGCTAGCTAGCTAGTTAACATATACCGACACAAACACACCATCAACCGAAATGCAGTATGGGACACATGGCGATGACGTCGAGTTGATTGACCAAGCCATAGACAGTATAAAATGAACCGTGGTTATGATTTAACTGGATTGTTAACATTATGGTTCTGATCAGGTACATTTCATGTTCATAAAGCCACATTTTCAAATTATATTCCGTGGTTTACAGTATTTCTAATATACTTTAATCTCTTGATAGAATCTCTTAATCTGCTGCGAAATAACATAGACTTATAATGTTATACACTATTTAATAGGGAACTGTTTTCAAATATGTCTCTGCTGCTCTGATTTATGTATCTTTCTATTTGTTAACTGTCTTGATTGTTATCCACTGTATTTTAATCTTAATCGTTATTACTGATTTTGTATCTTATGTTTTTCATTATTGTATTTGTAAACGGTATCTTTACTATGCTTCTGTATTTCTTACCTGATCGTTCATTAATGAAAAAAACACGTTACGGGAAAATGTGGCCTTTATTGTTAATCTTTGTTTGGTTATGGGTAAATGCCATATTCATAAACAGAAATGGGCTTAAGGCAAACCAAGCTTTTTGTTATTCAAGATAGAAAAAACATATTGAGTGACTTCTTGGCTGGAAAAACAGTAAAGCAAAACGTACTAGGTCTCTATGTGAAGCTTTTACAATATTTGTGTGATGATAACATACCTGTTCCTTTTTATGTATTTTTCTGTGTATACTATGTTGGAAACTACTGCTGTCAACAATTCTTATTGTTTGTAATGTGAGTGGCATTTAAAATAAAATTTTAGCAACTTAACAAAAGTCATTAACGAAGAAAAGGTATGAGAAAAGAGAACACATTTTGGGCCAAAAGCAATCTTGAATACATTGGCTTATTATGCTGTCAAAGTTATTAAAGTAAAACGGGTGCTGCTCGTGGGTTTATCGACAGTGGGTACATGGAATGATAAGCGAACAGAATAATATGTGACCACTTTTTGCTGTTTTAAGCATCCACATGAATCCTGCATTACATTGACACCTTTATAACCAATCACACAAAAAGCCCCTTTTACACCTATCACAATGTTAAAAAAATGTTTCTTACAAATATACATACTGATATAAAAAATATGTTTAATTCACAGCAGATATCTCTAAAAACTCCTATTTATTATGAGATAGACTTAGGAGACAGATGTTGACGAAGTCCTCTTAAAACACCTTGTCATTATTTTTCTCTTCATTACATCACACCAGTTTCTTTAGCCTTTTTGTACTAGTCAATATCCATTTCAACTAATGTTGTAGTTTATGACTATGTAACCACCCCGAACGAAACCCACATCGCTCCTCTGAGGTTTACTGTGTTTTCCCTCCAAGATGGTTTCCTGTTTTGCAGCCGTTCAATGCCAACCAACAATGAGGGGAAGGATCTCGCTCCCCGTCTAGACGAGCGTCTAACACACACTCTCGCTCGATGGGGCCGTCTGCTTGAGGTGATTAAGGACATTTGCAGTGTCTCAATGGTGTTTCTAATCTTACACATACAAGAAAGATCTCTACACAGAAACTGTGTTTATTATTTTTTAATTGTACATTTCTGAAACTGTATTAGAAAGAATTCTTCAGGTGCCTCCACAGATCTGCTATGTTGTTCAAAGTCTGGGTTTTGGCTTGGTACTGGAGCTCCTACTGGCTGTTGTCATGCCGACAGCTGGACCATCACCCCAGTCTGAGGGTGATGTGCACTTTGAAGCGGGTCTTCTTTAAGGCTCCGTCTGTATCGGCTGTGGTTATCCATTCTCTCAGTCCTGACGAGTACTTCTGCCCCCGTCATTGGGAAGGATCCCCATCCCCATGATCCTTTGTAGGTGTGGTACTAGCCAGGTGATGAGCGATGTCTGGTTCTCAAGATGGAACCGTTTTGAGTGGTGTACAAATGTTAGGCCAGTGAATTAAAGTTTAGACCTGATAATATTATTTCTTATGCTTTCAGTAATTCTCTCATATGCCTTTCACTCAAGTGTGCCTTTTGTCTGTCCACTCAATCAAGGCGTGCTTGCCAGAGTGCCACTACAATGGATCTTCATGGTTTAAGTTTTCTTGTCTCTTAACCCTAATGAGAGTGACCGTTGGGTTCTTTCTGACTGAGGCCCTACTCGTACTGGTACTTAGTTTGGCTGGGCGGCCAGATCTAGGAAGAGTCTTGGTGGTTCCAAACGCCTTCCATTTCACAATGACAGACCTCACTGTGCTTTGGGAGACATCTTAAACTTTTGCAATTTTCTTTTAACCTTCCCCAGATATATGCCTCAATACTATTTTGTTTCGGAAGTCTACACAGTGTTCCTTGCTTTTTATTTTCCTCTCAGGTTTCTGGGGCACTGTAGAGGGGGAAACAGGGATACAGTTAGAGACTAACTTTGGTTTCTACAAATGTCCTCTCTTGCTTACCCAAAAATGTCAATATCAGATCACCTCATTTAGAATATACCGACAGGATAGGAAGAAACATACATTTTTGGCTGCCCTTTTTCTTTGTGACAGAGCCCATAGACTTAGAGGTGGTTTTGACATTCAGCTTCCTTTTGGCCCGTTTGGTTGGGTGCAGGGAGGGTCTGGAATAACAAAGAATACTCTTAGTGCAGTAACTGCATCAGTTATTGTTGACTTTACTGTTCCAGTAAATGCCTTCATGTGTTCTGTCAGTATTCTGCAAGTTTACTAACATGACTCAATCACATTGAGACCAGTGGTTCTTTTTCCAAGAGAGAACTATAGAATCAAACATAACAACAGAAAGTACCAGCCGGTAGCACTACTCACTTGCATTCTGGTTTCCTTGGTAGGGAGACACAACTGTAGACTCTCCTGGACCCGGGGTCTTTATCCTTCTCATCGTTACCTTTCTCATACAGGATGTTACTGTCCTGAGCCTCATCAGGAGACTTGTTCACTTGGACAACAGAGCTTGCCGGATGGTTGGTTTTCCGCAACGATGTCTCCCCCTGTAGTGTGGCAACAAAACAGAAATGTGGGTTTGTGATATGACATTTAATAATAGTGGTAATAACAACAATAATACTTGCCCCACACGTTTATGAATGGAAGATGTTATAGACAGTTCTTAATCCCCACACCAAGCATAAAAAAAGGTTCAGACAGTGTGAGTTATTTGCTGTACCTTACTACTGCAGGCACTGTTTCTGGAGGGCCTACAGCTGTTTTCTAACCTGCAAGGATTCTTTCTGGGCTTTGATGTGAGAGGATACCTCAACAGATCTGCAGTACAGCATTGTTGCCAAGAAAGAGAGAGAGGCCGTCTGCTATTTGCTGGGAAGTCTTCTTGTTGACCACCATCAGCCATATGAAGTCTGACAGTTCCTATTCTAAACGGAAATAAATGTGTTAGTGCTAGGTAGGCACAGGAGCACTACGTACTCATCAGTTATCCTGCTCTAGTTATCTTTTCACAAATGTATGCTGAAGTTAAGTAGGCTACAACCGGTAGTATGGACCATACGTACCCACATCTCCAGTAAGTTCATGTAGTTTGCTTTGTGGCCGCCTAAAACACCACATGAACAGATGTTAAGTTATGTTAAATTAACCAATTGATTCAATTAAACTAGCGTTAAATGTAAAAATGTAAATGTACATTCCAATTTTTTTTTTGTGGTGGTGTTAGGGGGGTCGGGGGATCGATGTACCTAGATGTTGGCGTCATAGTTGCAAAATGTAGTATCCAACCATGACATGACTCAACAGCTTCATTACTACACAACAAACCACAAGATGTCAGCAAAGACCTATATTTCATCCGTTCTGAAGCCTGCTGGTTCAGAGGCCGACAGCGTGTCTGGAATGGAGCAACGGAGTCAAAAGTACTTAGTTCCTCTCTAATTGTAGTGGAAACGTAGAAACCATAGTTGGTACGCTCTATTGAAAATCTATAAACCAGCGCAGTGGGGTCAGGATCTGCCAAGCAAACGTGTGCCCTGATGCTGTAAAACAACAGGATGACAACATGTGTTCACCAATCAAGACTGTGAGCAGGTAAAGCAGGTGTGTTGATGGGCTAGGCTGCACCAAAAGCCTGTACCCCCTGTTCACGTCTTGAAAGATGAAATGTCTGATTTCTGAGTTTCAACTGGTCATGTCCACAAGTCAACAGGGGTACACATCCCCCCTAAACCCACATTACTCCTTTGAGGTTGGCTGTGTTTTCCCTCCAAAATGGTTTCCTGTTTTGCAGCCGTTCAATGCCAACCAACAATGAGGGGAAAGGATCTCGCTCCCCGTCTAGACAAGCGCCTAACGACACACTCTCGCTCTCCTTTTCTATTGATGTGTCCCCTGCATCGAAACACCGCCAATGTCTTGGCTGATTGTAGGACTGAGATTGATGATTGAAAAGAACCTCCTACCTTTGTGAATGTACGTAGTATCCACTGATCTTTGCTCATTGAAGACACATGGCAGATGCTGCACTGCCCTAGTCACATTGTATTATAGAAAGTGACCTTCAGAAGCTCAGCTCAGCCTTTTGGAACTGACTTCCATTGAGGGTTTTTCTGGAAATAGTAAAGCAGGGATCTCAAGTCTCACGCATTCGCTGTGAAACTCACGCAACACCTTGTATTTCTTACGCATTTCAACCATTACACAAGTAAACTCCCTGTTCAACAGTAAAAGGGAGTATGTTTGGCTTCTCTACACCCCTGTATCACGACTACACTACTGACTGGAGACAGCTTTATAGGTCTCACTTGGCATCAACCTACTTTTGCAACATCTACTTAGTGTTAAGTGGGGATTTCAGACTTTAGTGCACCTCCCTCTGAGCACACAACAGAACCAGGGTCTATTAACTTTAACTTGTAACCTTGACTTCTCCCTGTGAAGGTGTCTAATCTGAACCTGGACTCAGTTAAACTGGTACAGTATGTATGCTTCTGGACGTCCTTGTCAATGAGGCAAATGCAACCACTTCAAACCTTTATGCTGAACTTTATGTTTGATGTGTACACCTTCCAGCAGATGTATAATGTTTATAGGTATAGTGTTGAAGTGGTTAGGGTGCTAGAACCTCCCCCACTTCAGTGGATAAGATGTAACCTGTGTGTGTACACACACACACACACACACACATGCATGCATGCATGCATACACAATACCACACACAAACACGCATATTGTCATCAGTCAACCCCTAGGCCTCTGTAGGTGACTGTGGTTTCTTTACTTCCTGGTGGTTTGAAGACATGTCACACACACACACACAAATACACACACACACACACACACAGTGTCAACCAAACCTGAGCCTTTTGCTCCTGGATCAGCTGGTGCACTTCCGAGAATTCTATCACTTCTCGTGGAGCTGCAACAATAGTGCTTCCTGCAGCCACCTTGTCTTGGGCTTGATCCAACAGCAGTCTATGTTCCTATACCCTTTGGAACTCATCACCTGTCAATGAAAGTTCTCCTCCGGTCCCGAGTCTCCTTTCACCAGCGCTGAACCTCTTCATCCGGCCTAGAGGCGGTGTAAGAGGAGACTCAGGAGAGGGAAATGGAGAGAGGGGGAGACAGAGCAGACAAAAGGAGCTTACAGAGAGATGCGTTAGGAGTTAATTCACTGCACCTGTTCCGGCTGTATTCTGTAACCTGACACAGGCTTCACTGGCTGACATGACACCTGTGTGTGTGTCTGTGTGTGTGTTAGTGTATCCAAATGAGTGTCTCTGTCTGTCTGTCTGTCTGTCTGTCTGACGGACTGACTGTGTGTGTGTTTGTGCATGTGGGTGTCTCTGTGCGTGTATGAGTATGTGTGTTGGTGTGCGATTTGCCGTAAGACTGCTGCAGGAGTCTTACAGTGACCACACTGTTCTTCCTAGAAACCCTAACTGTCCCTCTCTAACTGGTCTGAGAAGGCAGAGTCAGATCTGCACACATAACAGGGAAACATGGGAACTGGGCAATCTCATACAAAACCACCAGCTGATGTATTAGGAAATGTAACTGGCCCAAAGTTTAGCTAGCAATCAATAATGCCAAAGGCCCCGGTTAGGCTGTTGAATTGTAACAATCTATGTCCTACCTACTTAAATGAAAGAAAACCCTTCATATTTGTTACAGTTATTGCAACACAATAAAACCCGCACTACGAGAAAAGTATAAATGCCTCTGACGCAGGGGGATACGCAGGGTTCATACACTGATGCAGCGGGCCGATCTTCAACTCCCACACATTCCTCCTGTGGTAAGACTCTGCAGCACCAACCTGGCCAGGAGATGATGGACCTGAGACTTACAGCTGGCTCTTCCACTGTTGCCAACGCTGGCCCCCCCATCTTACCCTCCCAAGGAGGCCTCACGTGCTGGGTTACAGACTGAGTCACGGTGACTCACTGTGTGGAAGCTGGATCCCTGCCTTGTGCTTGTCAATATGATGTAGTGTTGTTATCTAGCAGATAATTATAGGAGCTGAAGAAAAATGTGTGAGGGAGATGACTGGGATCTGAAACGTCTCCATTCTAGGATTTTGACTAGGTTGGACTGCAGCTGATTGTTTTACATAATGTTTGTTGGTATTATAGAGTTACTTTCTGTCCTGTGTATATTAAGTGTGTGTTTTCTGTTCTGTGTTAATAAAGAGTACTTTATTAAAAGTTAGAGTATAAAACAATAAATATTGTACTACTGCTTGGACCTAGATAGTAATCGTGATTCATTAATACATATCAGCATGTTAAATAGCTGAACAGCAAGCACATTGTGTGGCTGGACTGAGAGGCAGAGCTCCTCCTGCAAGGTGGTCATGACCCGTGTGTTTGTGGCATGGCAATGCTTTATCTCTGTCAAACATCTGACTCGGCTGTGCTTGCAGCTTCCCATTGAGCCGTGCTGGAACGATGCCAATAAAGTAACTGGGGCCAGGGTTAACCACAACACTGTAAGCCTGAAACGAACCCAGGCCTAAATTCTGGTCATGATGAAGTCAATGATGCATTGTTTATCGTAAAGGATTTCAATACTCCGAATGATTATAAAAGTAATAAGACCTCCGTGTTTTTTTGAGTTTCCTGCTGTGTTTTTGTGTGTCTGTCTCTTTGCCATCACTTGCTGCTGAAACCAGTTGTGTGGTGAATTTATCAATCAATCTAGCTGTTGCCCTTCCTTATCGCCTCCTCCGTATTGTCGACTATACACACGCACTCAAAGGTACACGCATACAGATGCGCACTCATGCACACACACACACCAGTTTAAACAAGCGCACACATGCATGCACATAAATGGTACACACGCACACGTTCAAGTACACACAAAGGTGCACACACAGATTCACACTAATGCATGCAAACCATTACCTGCACTCACTCATGCATGCATCACCTGCAAATGATAATGATGAATCATTCATTTATCAATCATACAAATTATAGTATGTTGGATGTCCAATGATAGAAAGACTACCACTCAGTGAACAACCTTTCATGATGGTGTGAATCTGTCAGTCAGAATGAACCAGTTTGTGAATGACAGGCTTGGTTTGCAGCCATTCAGAGGTTTCCAACACAAACCACAACTCAAAGGTCTAGCCTTGGCATGCCATACTGAGTCATGCGGAGCCGTCTCAGTTGATTGCATGTGCAGCTGTTTGGCTTCAGTGTTTTTCCCTCCATCCGTTTGAATAGAGAACATACAGTTTATACAGACTCTTTTGTTTGCAGATAGTTACCATGCCTGAGACCTTTTAACCAGAGTGGAGATTCTCCAGACATCTGTTGGTCCACCTGACAACCACTGCGAGGTTTGGTCCCTTAAGAGTTTCACAGTATGATGAAGACTTATGTTCTCCAGAAAACCTGCTCTTACACATGCCACCGTGTCAAGCAACAGCCCAAGACACGTTCGACCTTTCAAAACTTGCAGAAACATTCTGTTTTTGGAAAAGATGGTCTCAGGTTGACGTTCTGACTGTTTTCTTGGATGTGTGGAGCTGATTTGTGCGTACAGCCGACCCTCCTTATCCTCACCCATTGGTGTGTTTGCTTACAGAGAAGGATCCTTGGTCTGCCTGATTAGAAAACCACAGGATTGTTTGAGCAGCTAAGCAGTTTTTAATGGGAGAGCGAGACAGATACTAGATCAGAGGGGTCTAGATGAGACCTGGGGAAGGAGGGCACTGATCATGTTGGGGAAGCATGCTGTGTGTAATTACAGTAATAACAGGATGCTGAGCTGAGCTTATCATCAGGACAGAGGGAAAGAAAATGTGCGATGAGATATCCTCTGGAGCTACTCTACGTGCTGTGTGGATAATACTGATCTAGCCGCCGGGTGTTGAGATAAAATATTCATTTGCAAACATTATAATTAGTGACATGCTGTGTTTGTGAATATATTAAGATGTCGAACTGGAAATGATTCAAGGGTTAAGATAATCAGCTTTTTAACCAGACAATAGAAAGTTTGAAACCTCTTCTCTCTTCCCGGGTAAACATCACGTGACCTTGTGGGATTGTGTCACACCACCTCCTTGTGCAGCTTGTGGTTTTCCCAATTGACAGCAGGTTACCCTCCTTCATAATTGAGGGTGTTTGAGTGTATGTGTTTGGTCGAGATTGCTGTAGGGGGGCTTATAACGTGACATCCTGTCAGCAGGAGAACAGCCTATTGTATTGTATGCCAACCCCCCCCCCCCCACACACACACACACAGACACACATAAACTCACAGAAACACACGCACGTACACACAATGCAGATGGCTACACAACCAAAGCACATGAACATGGAGATGTGAGTCAGATCGTCACTCTTGACAATTGACAATGCTTGACTGTTTGGGGCTTAACGTTGTCAGCCTTGTATGCTTTGTTTTGTAGGTGATGTATGTATGCATGCATGTATCGATCTGTCTGTCTGTCTGTCTGTCTGAAAGGTGAAGGTGAAGGTGCTTGCATCCATCTATCTAAAAATAAAGGATACCTAAAGTGCTCAACACCAGCAGGTTACTACCCTCAGGACAGAAATCTCCCATCTCCATGGAGACCTACGACTCATCTAACAAAAGTCTGGTGAGCTTTACGTAAACTGTCATGATGGGTTCACAGGGTAATATGTGTGTCTGTGGTATGTCTGGCCTGTGGGCTTTAGACTGGTCTGGGATCAGACAGAGTTCAGAGACTCCAGTGGTCAGCTCAACAATGGTCCGCTCAGTGTGTGTGTGTGTGTGTGTGTGTGTGTGTGTGTGTGTGTGTGTGTGTGTGTGTGTGTGCGTGTGTGTGTGTGTGTGGAGAAGGGTAATTATGGGTTTGGCTGCCATGTTTGAACCTTAACCTTGCCCCGTCAACACATCTATCAACATAAGCATTAATGAGTCAACCCGCTCCTGCAATCACCACCTCTGAACCCAGCCATCTCACTTTCTCTGGTCAAGAGTTGGACAAAGGTAAGAATATATGTTTTTAATTATCAAACTTTCTGTCAAACAAAGTTATCAAACAACTTAATTGTTTATTATTAATTATACAATAAGTATTTAGTTCATTTACTATTGATACATTAATTACATTCATTAACTACATAAACACATTTTTACTCAAATAATGCATATCCTTTTTTGACACCAACCACGTTTGACTGAATGCCTCTGTATATCTTTACTGTAATATCACCAGCAACCTGCATCACTTCCTGAGAAGGATTACAGTGAGATCACAGGGGTTGGATGGCAGGCATACATGAGGTTGGGTGGGGTTGGATGGTAGATATCGACAGGATGTGAGGTAAGCAGTGTGGGGAGATGGAAGGGATAACCACCTCCTCAATTTGTCTGGACTCCACAGTCTTGGATTGAACCCTATCTCTCAGCACCCCTCTGGCCCCCTGGCCCCTCCTGACCAGTGGGTATCATCGTCCCTCCAGCAATGTGGATGTGGGCAGGGCAAGGTTCCCAGATGAATGACCATGTTGACCACTGTCACGTGAAGAAAGCAGGTGAGGACACTTGAGGAGAGGAAGTCGGGTTAGGGTTTGTTGACAGCCTCAAATGAAGGAAAATTGGAATAAACACCTCAATCATAACTCTGATGCGAAACACATCAAACGAACATTCGAATACATGATTTTCTTTTATAAACCAGTTGACTTCAGAAACCTAAATTTGCTCCCTACTGATCCACCATGTCCATATTCACTGTTCTTCCAGGTAAAAATTGGTTGTAATTTCAATAGAATTGTTCCACTTCTGTGGTTAATCCTAAATGAGGGCTTCTCTAATCATGTTACTGGCGTCTTACAGAAATATAGCCTTCTCAAGCATTACCCTCAGGCGTGCCAACATCGGACTGGCCACCCTTTTTTCTTTGGTTCTGCTTTCAGAGAATTCCCCTTTTGGCTAATCTCACTGTCATCGATTTGGGTGATTTGTGGGGAATGTTTCCACTGGCTGTCAAGTGTAATTAGATACCAATAGCACGTGAAGCACCTAAACAATCACAGATTGGCTGACCTGCCTTAGATCAGCTAACCTACACAAGCTAACCTGTCCTACTTTAGCTGACTAGTTGACCTGTCATAGACTACTCTGGCCCGAGTGTTTCTGTATGTTTCTTTTTGTCTGTGTATGTGTGTGCGTGTATGCGAATGTGTGTGTGTATTTTAATGTGCATGTGTGTGTGTATGTGTGTGTGTGTCAAGGTTCAGCTGAAAGCTGAGCGTGACTGCAGTGTGTGAACCCCCCAGGCCGGCTCAGAGGGCTCTAATGACCTTGGGGTCAGAGCTATGTTTAATAGCATGGCCCATTCCTGGGTAATTACAGCCCATGGACCTGTCTCCTGTATCAGGAGCTCCAACATACAGAAAGCGTGTTTGTGTGTATGTCTGTAGGGGGGTCTGTGAGTCTGTGTATAATCACGCTCTCCATAAGCACACAGGTTTTATGTGTTTCAGTGTAAAATAATATTACCTAAACTAGTAAACCCACCAACATTCTTTTTTGTTAAGTTCTTCTAACTTCCGGAAGTTATTTTAATACAGTGGGTAAGTGTAAGGGTTTCACAGTATCAGTCTCTCACTCTGTGGTCATGTCTCTGGTCCGATCTGTCAACATGTTACTTTGTTTTCACAATTTGCTACTACTCCAGACCAGTCTGGACTCAGCTGCACGGTCCTACAGGACAGGACTATGTTTACAGAACTTCAGCACATTCTTCAAAATATCTGGGACTCTTTGAAGAACCACATATGATCCTGCAGGACAGGAGTAGGTCTACAGGACTGCAGCATGGCTCAGTCAAACTGAGAAGCTCTGATACCTCAAGAATTCTCTGCATACGAAGACAGACTGGGTATCCATTCATCTATAGATGGTGCACACTCTAGGTATCTCTACATTACTGGTGAACGTTAGCTGAGCCTGTGAGGACAGGAAATGTGCCAATGTGTTGGTAAGGTCAGATAAGGCAGGAAACCTGTGGTGTGTTGATGGGTACTGGTGACCAGCCACATGTCTGTGTTGTGTCTGGCTGGTCTGACACATTATGATATGATTCACCACAAGCCCATATGACCAAATTCCATGTCCTGAGTGAGTTCTTTGTCCTCATAATAACAGTATAACACCAGGAGCCAAACCCCATTTTCCCATCATCAATTCTCACAATAAATGGCATTTTCAAACAGATAATCACTTACTGATTTAAAAGGAACATGAAAACAGCTTCAGACACTCAATAACAAATTGAGGGCATGGCCATGAGGCATGGCGACTAGCCCAGAGTGACTGACAATAAAAAGGCTTTAGATATTGAAAGATAAAAGAACGGCACAGTGACTTGTAGCTGTGCGGTGGTCCGTCCCCACAGGAGACCAGATAAACAAAACAGACACAAAGTTTCAGCCTCGTGTCTATCGACTAACCACATTGTCATGTGAACATGAAAATCTCCCAGCCTCGAGTGGATCGTCAAAAAAACAAACATTGAACATTGAAGTAGGGTCTTAAAGACTCTATGCTTTATTCTGCCTGGAAACCATAGTACTCAAACAGAGTAGTCAGTCAATGCTTCTTCAACTGAGACTTTGTCACTGGGTTTGAGTTACTGTATATCATCATCTGTCAACATCAGGCCACAGGGCAGGAAACCCACAGGATTGGGTGACTGATTCACTGAGTACAACGTTTACTAGGACTCTTCATCTGCAGCACCTGTGCTTGGGAGGGGGAAGGGGGGGGGGGTGATGGTGTGTGGGGTGCAGGAAGGGGTGGTGGTGGTGGTGGTGGTGTTTCAGGGTGGTATTATTGGTGTAGATGGGGGCTGTGGAAAGGTTGGGTGGTGTTGTTGAGGTTGGTGTTGGTGAAAGTGTGTCACGTTGTCACAGTGCAGCTGGTATAATGGGACTGACAGGACTGCTGAGAAAGCTGCGTCCACGGCAACGCTCTGAGAACTGCCTGCCTGTCCACGGCAACAAAGCACTGTGGGCCTCGACCAATCAGCAGCCTCCCAAGGTGACAGGCCTGGGCCAGGTCTTCCTCTCGCTCTGTCGCTATGGTTGCTGCGGTTTTTTTGTTTTCCTGAGAGAGAGAGAGAGAGAGAGAGAGAGAGAGAGAGAGAGAGAGAGAGAGAGAGAGAGAGAGAGAGAGAGAGAGAGAGAGAGAGAGAGAGAGAGTGAGAGAGACAGAGTGAGAGAGAGAAAGGAGTTCACTCATTCAGTAGAGAGCAGTTATCTCCCTGGGGGCAGAGATTTAATCTAACACTCACCATGTTTGTGCATGAGTGTATCTGAGAAACTGTTCTAAAGTTAACATTGTTCATATTTGCACAGTCAATATCCGTTTTGTTTGTTGACATCTGTGGATGATGACAACACTGGGCACAGTGTGTCTGAATGTGAAAGTAACACTTGTAGATGATGTTGATTTACAAGTGTGACAGAAACTGGTAGATGAGGATGAGCCTTGCTAATTTTCTGTGTGTGATCATGAGAGTTTCTCATATGTGTGGGTTCAGAGTACACGCATCTGCGAGGGTGTGTCTGTGTCTGTTTGTGTAGGTCTGGGGTTGTGCCTATGTCTGTCTATCTGTGTCTCACTGCCAATCCTGTCTGTCTGACTGACTGTCTATTCCATTAGAGGAGCAAGTTAGTATTCTGTATTCTGATTTTAGTTGCTGTTCTTTTGTTTTATTCTATAAATGTTATTTGGTTATTTGGGGAATATCAGTCAGTTAAAGGAATAAAGGCAGAATTTGAGAGTAGGCTTCCTTGTTCTGCACTCCATTCTTCTAGGTCCCAGGTTGTGGTATTGAGATAACCTGATTTGTGTTTAGATTCAAGATTGTCATTGTTCTCCTGTCGTTTTCCTCTGGGTCGAAAAGTAGATAAGGTCTTCGAACAGCTAAATATCTGTGAAAAGAGACAACCACTCACAATGGATTTATTGTGTGTGTATCCTGAGGTGACCCCTATTCAGTGCGTGTTTGTGTGCATGTGTGTCTGTGTGTCTGTGTGTGTGTGTGTTATTGCTGGAGCTTGTTGGAGTCCATCTGGGCTCTTGGACTTGGTTGCCTCCTCTAGTGCCAAGAACAATACTCCTTCCTCTGGTGGGTTGGCTGTTTTGCTGGCTCTGCCTTGCAACTTCTCTCTCTGCGTCCATCTTGGCAATGCACCACAGCCAGTTCAGAGACAGTGTCGGGAAACTTTGAAGGTACATGAGATGGAACACTTTTGTGCTTTTTTTAACTCCTATTTGGTTCAGTGGTTCACACAGAACTTAAAGACTTTAGTTTGAGCTCTTAAAGGTATTTTGAACCTGCTATCAATAAATGCCTTGATGCGATTGACGTGATCATTATCAACATGCTAGAGACACAGCTGTGTCAAACAACATGATCTGATCCTGCTTTCAGAGAAAACATTTAATCTGAGGAGTCCCATACCATTTTTACATACTTCCATTTCAACTACCTGTGAGAGTGACCCGCAATAAATGGCCATGCCATGATCACACAGACACACACACAAGTTAGCATGCTTCCTTTTCTTACCGGCAGATTTTAATCAAGGTCTTTGCACGCACACACTGTTTGGGACTTGACACTTTTAGCCCTGTGTTCAGACACTGTGGCTTGTGTGGGCGAAAGGTGTGAGACATGCCGGTGTCTGTGATGCCGGTGTCTGTGACCAGTATCTTCTGTTCTCTCCTGGAACTTCCATACCAAGAGTCCCTCAATGGTACAATAGCAACAAGAACGGTTGGTTTTAATCATCTGCCAGCAATGTTGTTCAGATATTGATGTGGGCAAGGTCATCAGTGCCTCCTGTCCTCTCAACAGTGGAGTTACAGCCTGTTGGTATGGAATGGGTCTGATATTGTCAATGTCCCCATCAAGCTTAGGACAGCAGGGCACCTCGGAGCCAGTGACATCACTCACAGAACTGCTGGGATTTGATGGTCATGTCAACCACCATGTCTCACTTCAAATACAAAGCCTACTTTTTCATGTATTTTATGTTGAGTTGCTACTACTGGGGAATAATCAATATTTCTTTCCAAACTTTATGGCAGTTAATACATAGATATGAGTGCTTATGAAATATGTAATTGCAGATTACGGTAATTACAGTAACAACGCAATTGACAGTTAGTGAAGGATTCCATGCATTCAACAAGCCTTGAACCCCTTAGCCCAGACCTGTCCTGGCTGTATATTTAGCTGTAGTCTTAGCTGGTAAATCATCTGTTGGCCTTGTTAATCCTGGACACACTCACAAACCATCACAACACACTGCTGGTCTGCTGTTCCCACGGCCACCAGTCCTCTGCAGCTGTCCCCCTCACCCAGAGAGGGACAGGTGGATGTCTGTCACCATGGAGATGGACTACATACCCTCGTTACTGCTATTCCTATATGACCTTGACTCTTGTGAGAGGAGAGTGGGGGATCATTTCTGAATTTCTTCAGTTTGCAAGCCTCAAATGTACAGATATGCATTGTATCTACATGGTATATATTTAGACCAGTGTCTTCAATGTGTGATGTGTGTCTGGGTGATAAGCCATCGGTGTAAATACACGGCACCACATGCCATGTGTCACATTAGTATTCATTTGCCAACCGGCATGCACATACACATGCACTTTCACATAAGATAACCACATTGTCATGAAAACTACCACTGCAGAGAAATTGTTAAATATGTGTCCTTCCCGTATCTCTCTGCAGACCACCTGCCCTCCAGCTCTCATGTTTTATGGCTGTTCCAGAACCTGACCTACGACCCCTGGAGAGGTTTGCCTTGACCCTAGCGCAAGTGCAGCATGGCCCTGGCACCAACCAGGCCGCGTGCCACGCATACCTGCAGCCTGGGCGTACCGATGGAGCAATGCCCTCCAGCATGCAGGACACAAACAGCAGCTGCAGCATGTGTGTGTGTACGTGTGTGTGTTTATGTATGTGAGTCTATGTGTGTATACAGCATGTACTGTATGTGTACACATGCATGTCAATTTACAATAAACTCTTGCACATAACATGTACCTCAGCACTAGCATGGAAGGTCCATGTTTGCATGTGTGTGTGTGTGTGTGTGTGATTGGTATCTTTATGCCCCTCCACCTCCTCATACACATAACTGAGCATTAGCAAGGAATGTGAGTGTATGTGTGTGTGTGTGTTTGAGTGTGTGTTTACATGTGTGTGTGTTTTTGCGTGTGTCTTCGTGTCCACTTACAATGCCCCCCTCATACACACACCCCAGCAGCATTGAGGCAGTGTAACTCTAGCTGCAGATGCTGATGGAGATATGACTCTTTAATGAGAAGGGCTGGGCAGGGGTCGCTGTGGAGATGCCAGACTGGGTCAAGGGGCCCTCAAGGGCTCCTAGGGCAGTTGTCTGAGACCAAGCCAGGGGAGAACACAATGAGAGATGCTTCCTTATATTCCTCTGCATGATATGGGCAACAATAACAAACCCCCTTCCATCATGCTATTGTAGGTGAAGCGGGCCCTGTGAAAACAGGATATCCCATTCAGTTGTGGTTGGTGTGCATGTGTACATGTGTGTGAGTATGTGTGCGAGTTTGTGTGTGTGTGTTTACAAGTCTACAACAAGTTATTCTTTTTGGACAACCTTCTCTGTCCACTTTAGCTTCCTTTAAATTCTTTACAAGACTAAAAAACAACAGTACGAAAACTGGCAAGTGGCGGTTTGCTGTGTTTGCACTGCACTGAGTGTTTAGGTTGACTAGGGGGTCAAAGGTCATATGGGTGAAGCATGGGGTCACAGCTGGTGCAGCTGATTGCTACTCTGGTCACCAAAACAACCAGAACACCAACGCAGTCCAACTCACTGCTTGGGTAAACAAACTGTCTCTTAGTCTTCACATCCGCATCCACCTTTAACCCCTCTCTTACATCCCTCCCTACTTATCTCTCTATTCTTGTTTCAGATTGTCTCCTGTTTGTGCTCTTTACTGTTCTATCGCTTTGTTTCTTCGCATCTTAGTCACTGTTTTATTCTACTTCTCCATTCATTGATAGATTTGTATGTCATGCAGCATTTCACACTTAAGTGACAATAACTACCTTGTACATAACAATACCTGTAACAACAACATTATAGTTTCATATGTTTACAAATGATTATGATGATGGTTCCAGTGGTCAGTGTGTGTTAACACTGATCTTGTTTTGGTAACACAACTTTCAACTGCCCCTTAACAACATTCACCAACCCCTTACAACCCTTCCCCACATGTGCCTTCATGAACTTTTATCTATACTGATAATATTTAGTATGATTCAAATACATGACAATGCCATTACAATTGCTATGTAGTTACATGGTAGTTAATGTAACTTGAATGTAAAGAGTGTATGCTGTATGATTGTATACAATGTGTATTATAGTCCTGTATTCATACAAGCCTCCCTCCTAACTTTTTCCTTTCCTGACCTCTCTAAGTCTCTCTCTCTCTCCTTTCTTTTCTCTCCCCCCAGAGAGAGAATTCTTCATTCCTCCCGCCTTCCCTCCGTCTAACGTCTCAAGTTACCAATCTCTGAGTTTTACTGTCAGCTTTGTGTGTAAACACAAAAAAAGAAAGGAGAAAAAGAAACCCCACAGAGATCTGCTGAGCTTGCAAGGGAGCTTCAGCTGGTGCCCCCTACCCTGTCAGGTCCACCCTCCCCTCCACGGTTCTCAGCTGACACTGAAAATGAAAACTCTCTGACCTCCTAATCTGGAGGTTCCCTGAAACGAAGTATCTCTGTTATCATGTCTTCTCTTGGAGAAATACTTTGGGAAGTTTAAATACAATGGAGATTTAACAGGAAGCTTGAGAAACCTTACCTGAGAAAACACATTTTGGCTGCTCATGTGATCTTCAGACATTAGTAGTGAACTATGAGCCTCAAACTGTTGACAATTGAAACAAACATACATCTGCTGGTTAACCTCATGTCCTGTAACGCAACCCACACTAACCAAGACAAATGAACAGAAATGTGAAGCCTGAAAATGACATGAATTTCTACTTTTACTTTTAAGCTCCATAACTGCCCGTTTAAATGAGATCCATATGACTCACGCTAATATTACACTGACCTTTATTCCTACACTATCAGTGTAACCAGAGAGTGAATCACATGTAAACTGAAACCAAGTCAATTACTCTGAATCACTTGGAGGGTTCATAGTGAAGTCTGTTCCAGCAGTAATGAATGAGTTGTTGTTACCAGGGAGGGTTGTGGAGGGCTGGCTGCACGACAGGTGCCCTGAGACTCCTGTGGTACAGTTACTCCTGGAGGACAGTGATGTCACCACCTAAGGGTTAGATAAGAGTGTGGTAAGTCCCCTGGGAGGAGACTGAGGAGACGGAGGAGGAGGACCTGGAGGAGTGACAGTCTTTATTAGGAGTCGTAAGCAAAGACTTAGATTGTCAATACAAAACCACATAAATATGGCCTTTCTTTCTTTCTACACAAAAACATTTGGATTTATAAAACAGTGCGCAGGCACATCCCATTCCAGTTTTCCTTTATAAATCACAACCTTGAAATTAAGCGTGAGCATCTCTCTCTTTTCCCACAAAAAGTCTATAAAAATCGTTTGTGAAAAAAAAACATTAATCGATACTGAATCACTGACTGCAATGACGGCAAATCCCAACAGACAACCTACAAAACAGGAATTACACAGAGTATGAAATTGAGGTTGTTGCAGGTTGAACGGTAAAAAACGATATTGTTTGGCATGATCACTTTGACAGTAATTAGCAACGAATATGTGATAACATTTATGACACTGTGCAAATCTGCTGGACTGAGGCAACACTCTCAGTTTAAACTTGAATTAGTCTTCACGTTCATTCTGCTCAATATTTATGAGAATACATTGCTTAACATGTAAGAAGTGTTGAATGATTATAGATTCCGCATCAAACTGAGGGGTTGTTTTGCATGAACAGATCTCCGTTTGTAGTGTGCACTCCAGGGAACTCTTCATATGTAATTTGTGAGGGGTAGGCTACGTTTCATCCTTCTACCATCAGAGTCGCAGTTTCCCATTTCTCCAGGTTTTGTGTGTCTGCATGGGTTATTAAAGAGTGCGTAGAGGACCGC
This sequence comes from Hypomesus transpacificus, assembly GCF_021917145.1. Classification (NCBI taxonomy): domain Eukaryota; kingdom Metazoa; phylum Chordata; class Actinopteri; order Osmeriformes; family Osmeridae; genus Hypomesus; species Hypomesus transpacificus. The sequence continues at coordinate 11,412,707 of NC_061065.1, read as the reverse complement.
ACATTCTCACGTGAAGTTTTTAAAATTTGTATCCTAAAGTTTGCGTTGGAAGTGGCGTACGCATTCTTTTGTGCATATACCCAACGTTTATAAATGAGGTCCCAGATTAGTTTTTTCCACACAAACCCCATTCACACCACAACATTTACAGTATCTCCCAAACAAACACTAGTCACACATCCTTATCTTTACACAGCCAGTGAAAAACACAGCCAGTGAAAAACAGTGTGTGTGTATCTGTGTGTGCGTGTCTGGTGTGTGCGCTTATCTGGTGTGTTTGACTGTGTGCCTGTATGTGACTTCAAAATCAACCTTTACAACTACTACTTGTATCCAACAAACCTCTCTCTGCAGCATCTGCATTTATCTTCTCCCAATCCCTGTTTCCTCTGTGTGTGCGTGCTTGTTTGCATGTGTGAATGTATATTTATAGAAATTTGGTGCAAGCAGCTGGTTATCATTACTCATGTTTGTGTGTGCTCTGCTCTGCTCCCTCCTCTTGCCTTCTGTAATGGTCTCTGGAGCTAGGGCCTGCTTCTGTGTCCACAGCTGGGCAGCCAGCACATTTATACTCTCTGTCCTGACTCTTCTCTGCCAGAGAGAAAACAATCACCATGATCACCTTCACTACCCAGCAGGCTCTCTCTTGCTTCCCAAGACACACACACACACACACACACACAAAGACATACTGTACATTGTCCATGTTGCTTGTTGTGACTTGACACAAACTGTGAAAGCTTATTAAGATTGAATACAACAGCAACATACTGTAGGTTGTGTAGTGTTAACATATCGGTGGGTGTAACTTTGTAAACAAAATAGAGGCCTGCTAATAGGAAGTCTCCAGTATCAAAAGGTCATCCTTGGACCATTGTTTGGCAGTGACATATTGCAGTTCATCTGAACATCATAGACAATTTCTATCCATTGTTATGGCTACTTGTCTCATTCCAGACACAACAGTAACAGGAGTTAACCAACCATACAGAATCCCAAGGGTTACTGTCATAATACATTAATTGCAGCACAAACAGTTCTCAGCCGTTTTAACAGTACCTATTGTGATAACATCACAATGATGAGGGGAAAATATGCCAGTCACATGGTGTTAACCAAAGCTATAACTGAAAGGTCAGTGTTGAAAAATAGATCATTGCTTCCTGTTAAGAAGAGACAGAATAGAGAAGTGATTGTGGTTTGTGAAGGTGAGTGATGAAAAAAGTTCAGATTGTGCACACGTGGGAGGACTTTCTAATCGTGTCACTGATACAAAATGTACACTTCGATGTATGTCTGACTCTCCATCTCCATGCCTTGTGTTCTGCCAAAGCCGATGCTACATTGCATTACTCAGATGTGATTACCGTAGCAACATGCTTAGCTGAACCTCCCGGTGCTGACAAGGCAGTGTCTGGGTGTTGCGCCAGACATGGTCGGGGTGACAAGGACACGTGTCAGCCTAACAAAAAACAACAACAAAAGGGTTTCCCGCCGTGCTCCACCTTTACAGGAAGAGCAACTGTCACCGTGAGAAGCTATGTGGAGACAACAAACGCCTCCTACAGCTCCAAGCATGCCATCACAGACCGACCGGCCAACATTGAGCCCCCGCCCTCACAACTCTCCTCCTGGACAAAGGCACACTCACTAAACCCAAACGATCTTCCACGTTGATGTAAAACAACATGACACAAGTTATTGTCCAGCCGAAAGCTGCTATGAAACACAACCACGGACAACGTTGTTTCTATCATCTGTCTGTATGTATTGAAAATATGTAATCAGCATGTCATTTACTTAAATGCCTGGCCATCTGGAACAGCGAAACCGCTTTAGGCTGACATCAAAGCTTATGTTTACTTATTGAAACATTAATTTAAACATAATTGTATTAGATTGCAAATCAGGTAATCTGAAGGTATTCGTGTCACATGCCCTTTGAGGACAAAAGTGTTCTTGTTCTACATCCTCCAGACCCTGCTTGATCAATCACACAGTGAGAACCAAACAGTCACAGTGTCACCACTAATGAAGGCCCTCTCCCTCCCTTACAAACTGCTCAATTCAATTGTGACTCAATGTGTGGAATTAAGCAATTCCATACCAAAACATTCCATGTATGAACAGTCTGACAAGCTGACTACAGACCCAGCCTTAATCTCTGCCATGTTCAGAGTGAAACGAAGGTATGTCTGTCCAGCTGTGTTGTCTGTGTGTGTGTGAGATGGAGATAGGGTGGAGGACAGAGCATGGCAGAAGCGTGCCATACATGTGAGTTAACAATACCTTTCAATGTTGGAAGATGGAATGCCAAGCACATTGATGACAGTTCTATTCTGTCTTGCATAGCTTGGTTGAGCACCTGGCCTTCCTGACCCGATAACAGGCCGTGGGAAAGTGGACATGGAATCTTCCCATTGCTGGTAGTAAATGAGTGGTCTTTTCTCTTGTTGAGTATTAAGGCAGTAAAGCAAGAACACAGTATGACTTTCATTTGAATATTTCCATATTTGTTTGGTAGCAACATGATTTTTTTCCCTTACAGCAGACCTTCTAGAGTACAGTAACCACCACATCTCCATAGCAGTAGACATCCTTGTGAAGGTATTGACAGGTCTTGACTGGGCTTCTCGGAGGTCTTGTGATCACCCACGAGGTGCCTGGGTAGCAGAAGGGGAGCTCAACAGTTGAGAAGGAGTTGGAAGAGGGGGTGGGATGCAAAAGCAGAGACACGTGAGTGGCTGGTGTGGCGAGGGTATATTTATAATTATGTTATTGACTAATCCGAGTTTTGCATTGGATTAGCAGATAGGTTTCAGGTGTGGCCTTTCCATGGTAATCAGGTACGTAGACAGGGTGGCAGGTGGGAGTTGGTGTGGTCTTCTCCAGAACCTCATTTATGTCTCACTCCATTTCTAATAATTACTGGTCAGAAAAGAGATGCTAATAAAACCGTGCCCAGTGATGGACTGCTCATATTAGTCATGTTGGCTCCTTCTTTCATCAGTAAAAGCCATTATAGCATTTGGTTGTCTGCCCAGCAACACTAAATCTACTGAGTCCAGTGTTCCATAATAGATTCCTTCTTGGCTGGGCTGTTAGCACATTAAACTGCCGTGTAACTCAAGTACTGAAAAGCACTCAGGGAAGAACATAGCTGATTCAGCAGGCTGCATAACAAGAGGCTGGGGGGTTTAAATAGTCATACTCAAACACATTTAACACTCTGTATGTTACAGACACATCTGACTCTTGATGCATCACATACATACAGATCTTGAATGTTTTAAAGAAAACAGCTTATCTGGCAAAACGGAAATAGGAACTAAATATTGACATTTCTAAAACCTTGTAACAATTAAGCCCTAGGTGTTGAAATTCAAACACTGAGTTTGGGATTACTCATATCCCTTAATTGACAATATTTCTAATGACCACCATGACAGCACACTCCACTGATGCACTAAGAAGATTTTCCAGCACACAGCTTTGACCTGTTACAGTCCTGAATGCTGCTATACTGTACTTGAAACACAATACAGGTTATTCACCACCGGGCAGCTTGCACAGGGTTCAAATCACCCACACATTTTTCAAGAGCATCTCTGCTGAACACATCATTGGAACACATTACTGATTATGAAACATAGGAATATATTGTTACTACCCTCACGATTAGACAGATAGAGCAATTCTACAACCAGATAAACAATTATTTTCAGGGACAATTTGTCTTCCTTTATCCTTTAAGAGTTTTCAGGAGTTTCTCATTGTATTCTCTGAGGGTTTAGGTTGGTTACCATATAAACATCTGCTAAATTAATACAGGTAAATGTAATGTAAATGATCTGTGGGCAACTGTTAAGCTCAGGGGATATACAAATGCAGTTCGATTTTATTTGATCGAGGACACCAATGCACTTGATGGACAGTTTAATTTTGTGATAGCTATCCTATTCCACTCAGTGCTCTGGCCTGGGTCAAACTCACATTATTAAAATCCAAAATCCAGATGTTGTTCTTTCTGGAAATGGGCCAGCCCACCGAGTCTCTTGAGTTAACCACAATCCTACATGTTACAGGGGTGTCAACACAGGGGTCTGGATCCCCCAGACCACTAACATCCAGTAGAGGCTTCCAGACAGTGCACTACCGCTGTGGAATGGAAATGGAAGGCTTTACCATTGGTATATGTTAAACAATGTGTTTTCTAAGTTTGGTGCTTAGACCAAGAAGTAAGCTGTCTTTCTTATCTCTGTGTTTTCATTGTGTTCAATATGCAAAATGAGCTCTCTGACTTCTGTCTCAGAGACTTTGCAGCAGACCTTGTGTGCTAACCCTAACCCTAAGTGTCTCTGATCTATTAATTATTTCAGTCCTATATCTTGTCTGGTGTCACTCTCTTTCCACTCAGCTGACTGAAATGCATATAATTTCAGGAACTTAGACTTCAGCCACACTGTTAGTGGAGACAAGACTTTCTTTTCTTCCGCAACATACTCCTGAATGGGTTTCTACTCAGCACAGTTCAGTTCAGTCAGGATAATTTACCAGGATTTGATTGAGTTTTACAACATGCCATATTTGGTCTGCTTTGCGACCGCTCTCTTCCCAAGAAAACCCATCTTGAGACTTCATCTCAACATCAGTGGCAGAGAGGTAAAATATCCATAATTCCCACTGACAGATTAAACAAAGACAGAACCACGGGTGGAGACTGGGTGGTGGAGGGAACAACGAAAATCTACCTAATCAAACTTCATCTATTTCTAGTGGGATGCATCAGGATGGACAGACAAACAATCTGTGGATTATTACAAGTGTATTCACAAGACAACAAAAATCACAATCATTAGATGAGGACTACAGAACATGTAAACTCATTCATAAATAATATAAATGTCAACCAATTAAATTAAATTTGCATTTTTTTATCCAGTTTTCAAAATGAGATTTGACTTTTTATTGCATGACCAAGCCAAGGAACTGTGCCTGTGAACAACCAGCCAAACCTTAAATATATTTTGGGGACAGTCAACCATAGTCAGCCCACAGACAGACAAACTACAGGTTTCAGTTTTTCAGGGCTGCTAAGCGGCACTAGAGTGTTTTCTCTGTGGTGGAGGACTATCACGGTGGAGGAATACTGTTTATGAGAACCAGTTGTTGTTTGTCTGAAATTTGTGCTACACATTAATTGGCCTTCTGGGAAAATATACAATAGATCAAAATGTAAATCTCTCAAGCAAAAGTTCACAACAAGGCTGTGTGAATATTTTGAGTCACAGGCAAGTATTATTGTTTATTGGTGTCACAACTTGCTAAATGCGTAATGATGCGTACAGCTGAAGTCATCAGATGTATATATATTTGTATTACTTTCCTGCCAAACGTTGACTGATTTGAATAATTCTAACTGATAGTTCCTTTGGTGAATATAGTGTCTATTTGACAACATTCGCTTTAGGTTTAGTAAGTATTTCAATTAGTTACATCTAAAGTTTCATGACGTGTAGCACACAAAATGATTAGTTTTGAATGTAGCCTGCCTTCTTTCAGTGGCAGCCAACTGTCCCCGTCTGTGGCGGAGAAGCAGACTCAGCTGTGACCCACATGCCACAACACCAGAACACAGTGGGAACAATTAGCCACAAATTGTACTCATTATGAGACCTCTCCTCCTCCTCCTCCTCCTCCTCCTCCTCCTCCTCCTTCTCCTCCTCCTCCTCCTCCTCCTCCTCCTCCTCCTCCTCCTCCTCCTCCTCCTCCTTCTCCTCCTCCTCCTCCTCCTCCTCCTCCTCCTCCTCCTCCTCCTCCTCCTTCTCCTCCTCCTCCTTCTCCTCCTCTTCCTCCTCCTCCTCCTCCTCCTCCTCCTCCTCCTCCTCCTCACACAACTTCCTCCCCTTTCCTCCTACCCCCAACATCCTCAACTTCCACACTCCTTCTCCTCCAACTCCAATGACTACAGCAAAGAATACCAGTAAAACAGGTTGGTCTTGAAAGTCAGGCTTATGCCACCTGCTTTATTGCTTAACCCGAGATTCAAACCATCATTGTGTCCTATTTTGGCTGGTTGTCCTCCTTCAGAGACTACCAAAACAACCTCATTATCCCCAACAATGATGATGTCACAATTCACAGTGCAACATGCTGGATTAAGTTCAGTCTAAACCTCTTGTGCAATCAGATGTTTTCTTACATTTACATTTTACATGTAGTCATTTAGCAGACGCTCTTGTCCAGAGCAACTTACGATAAGTACAGGGACTTTCTCCCTGAGGCAAGTAGTGTGAAGTGCCTTGCCCAAGGACACAACGTCATTTGGCACGAAATTAGGTTGTGTCCTTGGGCAAGGCACTTCAAGGCACGTTTTCTAACTAACAAGTACCAATAACAAAATCCATGGAAAAGATTTGCTTTCAGTGGACATCAGCAAATGTAAATTAACACCCTTTTTGTGTGCTCAGATTTGCAAAAACAGACCCAGTAACGTAAAGATGTTAACCCACTGTGCGGCGCAGACACAGGCATGCAGAAGACAAGGAAATAACAGTGAAATCAGAGGGACCAAATATAGACAGCACAAAACGACAAACCAGATATCTCTATCCTTGTCTTGACTGGATGTGTTGGTGTCTGCGAGAGACATGATGAGCTCATAAGACCAGGTGTGGGGTTGTGTAACAGTCACGTGTCATCCCCTTGCTGTCTGGACAAGCTGACAGGGCAGCGGGCCAGGCCACGTCGCATCAGGCCGGCCGGTCTCCAGGTGAAGGAACGTTAGGAGGCATTGTCTGGATCTCTCTGGAGTTCTTCTTTCAACGACCTTGCTGAGTGAGATGGGGAGGGAGAGTTAGGGGGAGGGAGAGTTTTATCAAGGTTCTTTGTGTTCTCTGAGTGTTGAAGCAGTCCAGGGCATAGATAATAGAATAGGTTGAAAGGGTGATAAAAGTGGGCTCTGGATTTTGGCCAGAGGGTTGGTTGGTGTCACAGCTCACAACATGAATGGTTTAACCTTATCCAAGCTTAACTTGCAGGAACAAACAAAGCTAAAAATGAAACATGACAGACACAATTTCTGTGTTTGTGACAAATCTAGTGATTTGCAATGAAGATATATGACTTTCTGGATGATACAATGCATTAAACTCTAAATTACAATACATGATCAAGTATCAGCAATGAACACCAAATCTAATCAAATCAGAAGCATAATCTGCAGCACATATGATCTACACCTTGTTATTGGCACCATAATGCCATCTGTCAATCTTTCTGTCATCAAGGTTCAAATCCTGGATCTCTCCAAGTCTCTCCTCAAGGGAATTGTCTGAGGGATGGTGCAGTCAGGGCAACCCAAACCCTGGCCAATCAAAACCCTGGCAACCCAAAAACTGGCAACCCAACACCTGGCACGGGTCAGCTTGGTGTTGAAGAGAGACGGAAAGGAAGCGAAAGAAAAAGAGAGAAAGAGGGAGTGCAAACTCTCACCCAGCTAGCTGGCACTGAGATTCTCTGCTTGGCTGACTCCACGGTCAACCTCCTGAGCAAGATAACTGTGGATTTATTGGCCTGACACCTGAAACAGATTGAGTCTGGGCTTATAGCTCAGTGCTGAAAGAGAGAAAGAGAGAGACAGAGTGAGAGAGGCAGAGGAGGCTCCGTGCCAGGTCAGATGGAGAGACTGAGAGCAGGGCTGTGTCTGGTTGGACCTGTATGAGGGGCAGTGTGTGGACACCAGTGATGAATAGAGAGGAGGAACCAAATTAAGTAGTTATGATGTCGGTTCTCACCGTTTGTATCACATACAGTACATGGTGGAGGGGAAGTTTGAGAAAGCAGTTTTCCTCATTTGTTGTGCTCCAGGATGGATGTCCTGATTAAAATAGATAGATCAGCTGTATTTTTTATTCACAAGCCAGTGTTCTAAAATCCTTGATTTACCCAAAATGTGAGAAGATGCATTACTGTTCAAATAATCCTGAAATGCAGTTGAACAAATCAAAACAATGTTTTACTTAAGACTTTTCTTTTCTAGGACGATGGTTGTTGAAGTACATTGCATCTTCATCAGTTCTCTAAATCTCACGCTTGTTGCAGGAAAAAAGCCAAGCAAACACTATATACTTGACAGTAACTTTAAGGCTTGTGACAGTTTGTGTGATCATCCCTGGGTAGTTATACAGAGTACCAACATGGCAGCTGGCCTCTAAAGGGTTAACCTCTCAGAGTTTCTATCACTTGGTTTATTGCCCTCAAAATTGGTCTCAGTTGGTCTGGAGAACCTGTGCCTTTGTTTAAGAGGGCTGTCAGCCAAGCCAGCATTGCACCAGCCAGGGAAAGAGGCAAAGAGTGAACAGTGGGAAAGAAAGTGTGAGACTTAGTTTTTCAGCCATGAAGTTGGAAGCACTAACCCCCCTGGCCAAACTTTTGCACAGTTTCTGCCTTTTCTTAACAAAGTGCAGTTACCTACTCGGGTCTCACATACACTCCATCTCTGAAATCGGAGAGTGGGGATAAACTTTGGCTTCCATCAAAGTGCTGGTGAACTCCAGGAAGTAGTCCTAACATTTTTTTAAGAGACAGGTTTCCTAACATCTTTACCCAGTGTCTGTAGACAAAAGCACTCACTTTTCCCCCTTCTAACAAAAACAGCACACGTTTTAAGGGTCCTCATAAACCACATTGTTTCCAGCGTGTGTCGCTCCCTCCGTGGTCAGAGCAGACACAAGAAGTTCCCCCATACAGGCTGGTCCTACTAGCCTCGTTAGGGGACATCTGCTGCCATGACCAAATATTGTTCTTGGCTCGTCTCTGCCTGACTCTGGGGTGAGAGAATGGAGCAGGATACTATTTTTACCACAGAGGGATACACTGTGTTAACACACCAAACAATGCCTCTACTCCTCCGTGTTCCAGCTGCAGACCCAGGCAACAACTGCTGTCGATTGAGGCTGTGCAAAACAGTCCATCTCAGTGCTCTCAGAGGGTGGACGAGAGGTTGAAAGGTTTTGGTGAACTTTTGACCTATCTACCAGCCTGGACTGGGATGGGGGGTCTCAAGGACAAGACCACTTACATATTGTACATTGCTGGTATCTTATAGACCCAGTTATGTTATTGTTTTGTAAGAGGAGCAGCTCAACCATGTTTCAACCCACGAAACAAACACAAGAGTAAAAATGAGAATGACAAAATAATAAGATATCTAAAGCCACCCAGCTCCTGACAACAGCCTGTCTCTCTTTCAGTTCTGTTGACTTCGCCAGCCAGAGCGTGTGGGTGGTTTTGTTTCCAAATTGATTGACTGCTAGATAGTTGTTTGTTTGACTAAGTTCTGCGGAGGCCTTACCAGTGGGAACAGAGGCATCTATTAATACTGTAATCTGATGTGATGAGCAAGCAGAGTAAGCGAACCTAATGTCTTCCCTCTGAACACAATCGCTTTCCCTTTCCAATGTTTGCTTTTCTCTAAGCAAGCCCAAGTATAATTTCCTCTGAATGCCCTGACAAACCCCAGGTCCTGGATTAGCTGTGGACTTAAGAAGTTCATTTTGAGCTGGCAGCCGGAGTGTTCATCCCCGTCCAACATAGTGAAGAGATGTGGAACAGGATTTATAAACAATTAACTTGGGATTTTAGAGGGAGAGTTATTCTATGACGAAGGGACAGAAAACAGTTTCACTGACATTCAGGGGCACAAGTCATTCAGCATTAGGTGGTCCATTTCAGACAGTGTGAAGGTTTTTGATGTTTTAGAATTGTATGAATAACTTGAAATGAGGGTGATTTCAAGGGATTAGACGGTGTCTGTGTAATAAGGTGGCTTTTGGATGTTCGAGGGTAGAACGTTTGGTGTACAGATGTTTTATAGGGATTGACTTTAATCGTGAGTTTCACTGCTTTTCCTGAAAAAACGTTTGTGTGCATGTCTTTGTTTGTCAGCACTGATATGTGTGTGTGTGCAGGTGTGTGCGTGTGGAGGACTATGTGAGGTTGTTTGAGAGTGTACGTGTGTTTGTTTGAATGTAGGTCACCAAGGTTAACTCAAGAGTGCTTCTGTGTTCCAGTGCCTGTCTGCCGCCTTAAAACACTAAGTTCAAACAGCAGGGTTGTCGTGAGAGGTGGTGGCTGCTGGATAATTGCTCAGTTGAAACACACACAGTACCATTGGTGGCTTGTTTATCCTGCAATAACTCAACCAGTCAGTCTCTTTTGTTCCTCTCCCAAACAGCAATGTTACCATGGGGCTAACACGTTCCATAAATACCCTGTCTGTCTACATCCACATTCACTGAGCATCACAACAACAGCCAAGTTGTTTTCTGTGTACCTGTCTATGATTCATGCTTCTGACAGTCAACACCAACTCTCACTCATAATAAAAGAGCATATGTGAGGGTGGATTGAATCCCAGGGTTGTTTTGCTTTTTGCATTTTACTGGTTTGGCTGAAGGGCCCAAGGGTGACATGGAGAAAGAAGCATCCGGCAGATACTGCTGTGGAAGCTTCTCCTGCATGGGGCCCGTCATCGATGATGGTACCCTCTGACAAGCCTGCGTGACTCCCTGTTGTTATGTCACTGTGCAAACTGATACCACTACCGGGAAGATCTCTGGTGGAGCGGGCGCAACAGATCAGGCTGTTTGTGAAGTCAACAGACTGGATTATCTGGCAGTGACCCACAGGCTTCCAGCGTTTCATACACTGTTGTGTCCGGGAAGGAACACATAGACTTTGGAGAACAAACGTACACAGACCAAAACATCTCCAGTTTCTACGGGAACCAGAACGAAAGGAAACACAAGACGCAGGAGATGTTTTTTTGCCGCCCAGCAAATAAAGCTTAGTGGATCTGATGGTTCTGTAGTACAGAGTACACATTAGGAGACTGGTGAAGTGATTATTACTCATTTGAACTGAGCTGTTTTGTTCAGTCAAAAATAAATTGCACAACTTGCTTTGAATCCCACCTTTGTTTGATCATCTTATCTGGTACGACTAATGAGGTGACATGAAAGAGTTCAAATGACTAATGCCATCATAGGTAGTATGTACAGTATGTTAAGCATCTTAACCCAAGCAGTTTGTTTGTGTAACCTTAGTAAGTACTGTAAAGGGTCACTCATAATACATCCCAATGAGCAATGTGCTAATACACTGAGGAGGCGTGCCCATGTCACTCCATCCCTGTCGTTGCCCCTCTGTGTCCAAGGCAACACATGGGAGACCTGACTCACCAGAGGACTTCTCCCTGATCTCCAATAGACCCTTCTGTGCCACAGCTCATCTGGGTTGAATTAGACGGCCGCCACCAGCATATAAATACCCACTTATCGTCTCCGTGGTTTACCATCCCCTGATAGAGAGGTCTGAGACAGGGGAGACAATAGTGGTCGCCCATGCACGAAGGCCGCTCCCCCCAACCCCCTTGAGGCATGTCTACTCATAGCTGCATTTAACTTTTATTACCCTGGGACACTGATGCTCTCCACCCTGCGGGGGGGAGGGAGGGATGGAGGGAGGGAGGAATGGGTGGGTGGGTGAGGGAGGGAGGTGCAGGGGAGGGAGTGTAGAGGAGGGAGGTGGATAAGAGGGGTGGGGGAGGGTCAGGCAGGGAGCTGTTTGTTTTGATACAGGTCAAAAGGCCTGTAAAGCATGGACGGATTTGTAGAGGACGGTTCACTATTTTCCTGAGTCACCTTCTGTCACATCTTGTGGAAGAAATTGCGATTTCCTGTGTGCTTACATTATTTACTAATCAATATAACTAGTCATTACATACTAGTTAGTATGTTCTCATGTAAGCTTGCTATTAATAAGAGTAGATTGTGTCTATGTGTCAGGATTAATAGATGTTCGGGATCAGGAGAAAGTACTGGTTAAACGTCCTTTGTCATGATTACAAGGAGAGCTCCAATAATGAACTCTAATCTGAGAGTTGTCATGTGTTGGGAGCAGTGAATCTCTTTCTCTGAGACTGTTGTAACGTCATTACTGCCTGACTGTCACTATCTATGTTTACATTCTTGTGTCCCATAAAAGATGGTCCTCCAGCCTTCAGAGCTGAGAGAGACTTGATTGAGACCTAAGCCTGGTGTTGTGTTGTCATTTATTGTCAGAGTTTATTATTGTTTAAAATCCAGAACTCAACTGAACTTGGTCACTTCGTTTATGAAGAGATGAACACTTTCTTCATCAATCTGCATGGACGTTTTATGTACTGACGCCTCGATTTGACTCTACACATAACACGTGTGTCTTTTCGGTCGGTCCGGCTTTGGACCTATTCTCAAAGGACAGAAAGCCCATTTCCTGAAGGATGGAACTCCGCCCTGTGTTTCGTTCAGGAACATATGTTTTGTTCCTTTCCGTTCTTTATGATTCAGCTCTCTCATTCATGTATGTGCAGCCTGTTGCAGAGTGATATGAAGCACACAGTAAAAGGAAGGTGTTTGGAGGGGATGATTGAAATGTCACCACTCCTAGTGTTAATAAGGTAAAGCAGTGGGTCCAAGGTGATAACAAGATTCCTGTCAGCATGTTCAGGTCTGCTGTCATAGTGTACAAATAGTTCTTCTCTGACACTCTCTACACGGTGTAGACTCCAGGAAGGAAGGGGTTGACTAACAAACTAGGAGAGTGAGAGGGTGTGAGAGAGATATATGGAGACATAGAGAGATAGAGAAAGAGACAGAGATAGAAAGAGAGAGGGATAGAGAAAGAGAGAGATAGAAAAAGAGAGATAGAGACAGAGAAAAAGAGATAGATAGAAAGAGAGAGAGAGCACCTCTGGCTGGGTAGAGGCGTGACCCTGGGGAGATCAGCAGTACAGCCTGGGTGTCTCCCTCAATAACGCACCAGAAGAACAGAGAGGGCTTTGTCTGGCAGCTTGAGGGCTCTTTAAAAAAGTGCTGATCCAAGCAGGCCCTCTCCCCCTCCCTCCCTCCCCTCAGCCTCCCCCCTCATCTCTATTCACCAGAGTCCCAGGGGACCAAGCATGCTGCTGGAGGGAAGAGGCTGGGGGGGGGGGGGGGGGGCAGGGAGAGGGTGGGGGGGGTATGAGAGGTTGGGAGGGAGAAGGGGCGGGGGTGAAGTAGGAAGGGAGAGAGTGGAGAACCAGTGGAGAACTAGTGGAGAGTTAGAGTGTTGAACTAGAACCAGCTTTTATGTGTGTGGAGAGAGCAGCATCATCCATCCGAACAGGGTTTTATGTTCCATGCAGCATCGTAGATAAAACTGACACTGACACTTCTGAGAGCTGTCAGGGCTTCACATCCCATATAGTGTTGACACTGCAAAATTCCTTAAGTGTACTGAGGATGGAAAGTAGATGTTGTCTACTGTTGTAAACTATGGCAAACTATTGCTCATTGGAGCTGACAGAAACTTATTAATGTTTAGAGGTTATGCCAGACTGGTTTGAAGAGAAAAGCCAAATGTCTAACTGAACACTGGTAAACCTTTTATGCAACAAGCATGAAAGTGTGACAAATGATGGTGATTAGAACTGCATGTTCTTTCCATAACATAACACAAACAGTGAGATAACTATTTTAAAGTTATTTATGTTGGTATATTCAAAAGCATGACTGTCCTTCAACACCCTAGGCTATTCAAACAGAAGCCTTGCGCAAACACTGTTCAAACACCATGATTTGCTTTTCACTATTTCAAAGTCCACCACAGGTGACATAACTACGACAACAGCACACAAAACTAACCCATCCTATTTCTGTGTTCCAAAGACACTGTACCAGATTTGGCTGAGGTACCACTCCTGAGGTACTAGTCCAGGCATTCAATTTAACGAGGGAATTCGAAGTTTTGGGGTCCTGTCTCTGTCTCTGTCTTTGTCTCTCTCTCTCTCTCTCTCTCTCTCTCTCTCCCTCTCTCATTCTGTCAGTCCCTCTCTGTCAGTCTCTGTCCAAACCAGCCAGTCAGACCCTGAAGGCAATTATCCTCTCAGAACACAGGTGACACTTGTGTGAATCACAGCTTATATAAGTTCTTCTCACTGTGTGAGGGGGAACCCCCAGCCTCAGAGCTTTATGAAATGCTTCCATTGTTTGGGGATGAATATTTCCACAAGGACTGTCATTAACAGAGTTGAACAACTAGCCACCTAAAATAGTTGCTTCCCGTTAAGGATCAGATTTGTTGATGCTTTAGTTCCCCACGATTCCTGATTTAAAGTGCAGAAGCACGTTTTGGTATAAACTTCCGTCATTAAGATGAGTGACCTACTTAAAAAAATTTGATTAAATGTTTCATATAAAGTATATCATCATGAGCTGATATGAATGTGTTGCTCCTGCCAAGGTTTCTTACATTTATTTATGTATCTATTTTCTCTTCTTTGAGAGTTCATGGTAAGGTGCTCTCCCATCTCAGATGGTTTAGGTTGCATTTGATCAAGTCTTTTTCACTTCATAACAAAACGTGTTATTCAGTATTAACAGTATAGCCTGCTTTTACTTGGGTTCTTTTTTTGTGATCATTTGGATAGCAGTCAAGCAAAGATAAACAAGAGTCTTTGTTTGTACATTTCAAGTAGTGTGTAAAAAAGTGCATTTCTATAGATGCATTATTTATTGCTAACTTCTTTAAGGTTCCTTGAAGAAATAACATGAGACGTACTCTCAAGACATTTTCATTATGTGTGTCTGGTGCACCCGAACAAAGAGAGTAAACTAAAGGTGAGAGATGAACAGGAAACACAAGCAACTGGAAACTTTCTTAAAATTTTAATGAAAAACCCCAAAAAGAAAAAAAAGAAAATACAAAAGAAAAATAAAACAGCAATGTACCCATTTAACAACAAAGAAAATTCTGAGAAAATGTAAGATTTGTAGAGCCAAGCTCTTATGTACAGCATATTGCACTAGACCCCCCCCCCCCCCCATCCAACCCCCCCCCCCCCCCCCCCCCCCCCCCCCCCCCCCCAATGTTCCACGCTGACAACCGTGCGGGGCGCACAGAACAAAGTCTTCAAGATCTCACAGCCGATGTTTCACAAAACTGCTACATTTGGACTGGGTCTCACTTCATACACGCATGGATGTGAGATCGGAGACGGTTCTGAGCGCTCAGTTTGCTGTGAAGGCAATGACAAGAGACTCCTAAAACACAGTGCAGGAGTTCAACATAAGGTTGACTGTTCAGTTCATGTTATCCAAAGATTAATTGTGGTTCTTTCAGTTATGTTACATTCAAACTCTTAAGAAAAACAGATTTCAGGAATGTTGGACATGCATTTTTACTTCAAACACATCTATATCAAAAAAGCCCTTGAACTGAGAAAGACACAGCGGACTTGGTAAAAAATGCCACAACATTTAAAAAGCAATTTTTTTTTTAAAGGCAAAAACTCTTGATGACAGATTCATTTTACAAAAGTATGCAAAAGTTTTGCTGTAATATGAAAAAGTTTAAGAATTGCTGAAGTGAATTTTTGTTTTGTTCATAAAAACACAAATCACAGCACTTAACAATTGAGAATATGAAACCCTTCATGTAAAATTCCAAAAACCGAATTGAAAAAAAACGAATCCCAATATTAAAGACACTGAAGTTTGAACGTTATCACAAATGTTTCAATTAAAAGGAGGGTTGCAAAAATTGCTGTATAGCCACCAGCGTGTTGACGTCAACATCAAACACACGTCAACTACATAGCCCCGTCCCTCGTACAAATAATACTGGGCACCTTGGTGTCTCATTCCTCCATGTTTCCCAACCCTACATCCCTACTAGACTGCAGGTAAAGCACAAAAAACCTAGGCGAACTAGGTGTATCCAGCATTGTTTTGATCTAGAAGAGGGTCTAGAAGAGACAGATCAGGAGAAAGAGAGGTGCAACAAAAACACAGTTATATAAAAAGTATATTTTTTCCAGTGCATGTTGATAGCAAACAGTTGTTTTGATTTTAGGAGTTGAGGGTGACCGGCTGGGACCTGTGTGAGTAGGGTCAAGGGTCAGACTGTGCCCTGGTGGGTGGATATGGAAAACCTGGCAACGTTTTAGGTTGGAAACAACCTAATACGTTTCACAAAATATGGTATAAATGTCTATTCTATTGAGGGCACAAGACCTGCCTCTGTCTCCATATGGGATCACCTAGGAGAGGTGAGTGAGCGGTTTACCTCACGTTAAAAGTGTAGGATCGTGTGGCTGATAGGACGCTCACAAGGCACATTTGTACATTTGTACATTTTGATTGTCCATTTTGTATGATTTCTGGAGACCCACGGTTTGGGAGGCACGTGGCTTTTTTTCTCAAAGGCCAACCTCTTGACTCACAGGCACAGCAGATCACATGGTACTGAATGCACATCAACTATGAAAAACAAAGAATCTGTACACAACTTGATATCTATAAAGTAGCACTGACCAAATGTACACAAAATAAATTAAAATAAATTATTCCAATGAAAAGAAAGAAAAAAGAATTAAATGAAACAGAAATTTGAAAGTGCAAGGAGTAGTTAAGAGTGGTAAGACGATTAGTGAGTGAAAGAGAGAGTTGTCGAAGCTTCTTCAACTGGCTCAGTGTTCAGGGATTGCAGGAAACAAACTTTTGGTTCAGCTTTTTCCAGTAAGTTGCGCTTCTGAAGACGTTTCTCTCTCTCCTACACGAGTCTAACACTTACAACCAGAGCCCGGTGCTGACCACTCCTAATTCTATTTGGTCAGAAGCCGATGAAATCGGCCCATCATTGACATTCCATGACGGGCGTTATATGGCTCAATAACTACTCCCTGAAGAATATTAAACTAAGAATATTTTTTTTTTTTTTATTACAGAAGAGGTAAACCCATCAGTGTCTTTAAACATATTCATATTATAATTTTTTACAAAGATGTTATTGTCTGGTGCAAAAACGTTTAATTAAAAAACTAATGGTGGTTGTTTTGTTTCGAAATGCTGCTGTATTGCGACAGTTGTTACTTAGCAATCCAAGGACTTCCATTGAAAGGGTTTGATTCAGTCAGTGCTTACAGCAGGTCTTGTGGCCACTGCTGGCAAAATTCATTATCCAAGCAACCAAAAATCTGTTTTGTTTTATCTGAAAGCATTGAAGCAAAAAGTGAATTACTCTTAGAAGTGATTACTATCTTAGAAGTGATGCAATGAGAATGGGGGAAAGAGTAATAATGTTGAAATGTATTTCATTGAACTGACAGACATCCAGTCTGAATTGACAGATTGCCTCAAGAGAAATGTTCTTCCATGCATTCCAATTTGATTGTAAAAATGCAATTGATACCTAAGACTTGTGTACCTTTCCCTGGCCACCATATTGCTCTGTTAGTCCTCGGGTTGCTGATTACAACAATCCGATCGACCACAGCCAACCCCTAGTGCAGCACAGATAACACATTGGTGCAACATCCCAGGATCAGTGTGTCTGTGGTGATTGTCAAACCAACCGCAGGAAGAAATCCTGAAAAAGCTCTGAGAAAAGATTCATTTTTACCAGAAGCTTCTAATTTTGGTGCTTGTTCAGCTGCCTACTCTTCAGCTCCACTCAGAGATATATGAGATCTGAAGAACCAAACCTTTGAACAGATTTTGTGCTTGAGCTATGATTTTCTAATAAGGGCTTTCACAACCACTCGGTCAGAATAAATTCTCTCTTGCGCGTGCACACACGCACACACACACACCTCCAAGCATGGTAAAGAAACCTTATTTTGATGCTCAAACAGAAGATCTGACCCAAAGTCAAGGGTACATCTTCAGGTTGACTTGAATGCAGACCTTTCCTACATCTCAGCATTCTCAATAAATACAGATTCAAGTAGACATGCATTAATCCTGGCAAGAAGACAGATCTGATAATCATCTGGATCCACAATCCAGTAAATGTCGCCGCCTCAAAAAACACAAGAGTGGGATTTCAAACCGCTGGTGGTTGAGACCAGTGAAAGACAAGTCATTGTCCCTCCCTTCAGCAGTAGAGATCACTGGGACACACAGTCATCCTGACCTCTTTTCAACAACACTTCAACACCACAATCTTATGGACACGCATGTTCAAACAGCCCAGTGTGGAACAGTTCAGTTTTTTGTTTTGTTCAGAGACTACATTTGGAGATGTGCCTGTCGTCATGTTTAAGAGTGGGTAACTTCAGCACAGGAACATCCAGGTCCACAGCTTGGTCTTCTAATAGACCACTTTTGTATTTCATCAACCTGTTCTCTTTTCCTTTATAGAAACGTCCTTCCTACTGTGACTGGACAGAATAAGGCATTCCCAAAACTGACGAAGGTCCTTCAAGACATGAGATAGAAAAGGGAAATCCCAAATAAAAAGAGTTATTTACTGTACAAAATAGTTTTCATCTTACACATTTTTTAAAATATCTCTTCAAACTGAATGGCTTCTTCTTCTTCTAGTGGAGGCAGAAAGAAAACGTGATTGAGTCTCTGTCCAGCAGCGACCAGCGCTTTCTTCATCTCATCTTAATCTTTGTCAAAAAAAATGAAATAAAAACTAAACAAAAAAATAAACCAACAACAATCTTAGAAACCTCCAAACCCGTGTTCCATCATACAGTGCCATATAGAAGTCCGGTCCCTCGTTTTTGGAGGAAGATGGAGGGGAGCCCAGTGTTGACCCAAGGGGGCTGGAGAGGGGGCCTCATCCTCATCTTTCCCCTCCTCTGAGCTGGGGGGGTACAGGGGCCTCTCTCTGGAACAGGAATCCATAGAGGGCCATGGTGAGACGCATCCAGATGGGCAGCTGGTCCCTCTGATGTCTCAGGAACTGAGGAGAGAGAGAGAGAGATAGGGGAGAAACCGAGGTTATTAGTATTGGAGTCAAACCCACATGGAAGTCCTTAACATCAATCAACATCACAATCCCCCATCTTTATGGTTATGAAACTGTTCAGCTGTTTCTGGAAACAGTCAGTGTGGGCCCGGGTGATTCTTGGTTTCACCTTGATGCCTGTGAAGTGCAGTGCCGTGGAACCCAGACGTCTAGGAGCAACACAGAAGCAAGTTGTGTCCACAACAGCAGTTTGTGTTTAGTGTGCAACACGGCAAAGAAAGAGCAGTCTGGCTGCTAAGGAGATGCCTGGACCCAAAAATAGGGAGAGAGCACTGACCTAGATGCCTCCCTCCCTCTTCCTGTCTCTCACTCTGTCTTTCTCGCTTTTATTTGTCCCTCTCTCGCTCTTAGTCTTTACTCATCAAATGAACCGAACCATGAAAAACAACACCTGCAAACACCATAATAGAACGAAACAGAAGGGAAAATCCAAGTAGAGGCGGATCAGCAGTGACCACAATGCAAAACACACCTTTAAAACACTTTCCGGCCTTGTGCATCACAGTAAACCCTCCGAGCTAGTCTAGTTCTACTCGTTGCTCAGACAGCCAGGAACTGCTGCATAGCAGCCCCGTGGAGAACAGGACCGATAAGACAATCACACTTAATAGGATTAGGGAGCTGTAGAGCCTGGTCTCTGAGTGATATGTCTGGCACTGGCTCCACCACACAGGAGTGTGTTTAAAGCTTATAGGTGTGACGCAGAGGCGATGGAAGGAGTTGAGAGAAGGGCCAGGGTAATTTCACTAACAGTTGGCAGAAACCTGAGGGAAGGGAGGAGAGATATGAGGTGTGAGGAGACACTAGAGGAACAACTCACAGACTAGAGGCTTTAGAAGGGTTTGAGATAACAGGATGAAGTCCATGTTCTAGTAGTGCTGTTATGATTGACTGACATCAGGCTACTGCATAGACAGGAGAGAATGTGAGAAAGAGGAAGAGAAAGCAAGGAAAAGAAAGAGAAAGAAGCCATATAAGCAGGTGGGGGATGGGTTGGAGGCTAGATGATACCTACATTTAATATGTGGTGTCTTTTTATGGCTTTTTGGTTGATGTACACCAGTTCTGCCCAAATTAGACATGAGGTTCTCTGCCTGACTATAAACAATCTCCGTGCTGGTCCGTCTTTCAAAGAAAGCTTCACGTATTTCATCACTTGTCTGTCCCTCCTGATGGAGAAGTTACCAGAGTAATTATTATAACAAGGCCCTCGCTCTGGAAAGGAAGCTGGCACAATTCTCCATCCCAAATCTGTCACTTGTGCTGGGAAAGAGAAGCCCTCCAGGACCAGAGACATGAAGAACCTCCCGCAAAGACACTCTTTTTTTCTCTTTCTCTCTCATCTTCCTCTCTTCCCTCTCTGTTTTTCCTTTTCCCCCTCTCTCTCATTGCTTCACTCTTTCATCTCTCTCCCCATCTCTCTCCCTTTCCCTCTCTCCCTATCATTTCACCTCAGCTAAGCTCCCACTGGCTTTTCTGAGCAGCCTGGCTATAGATTGCAACGGGTTGCATAAGCATCTGCCAGTTTCGATCTCTCTCTCTCTCTCACTGTCTCTCTCTCCCCCTCCCGCTCCGTCCCTCTCTGCCTTCCTCCCTCCATCCGTCCGTCTCTCTCTCCCCCTCTTGTTCCAAAGAGCTGAACGAAGTTCTCTACCAGCCTAGCAATCAGTGTCCGCCACAGGCGATTTGATGCAGCACATGCAGACAGAACAGAAAGGAGCCAGAGCCACTAAACGCAACCCTAATTGTCCCTAATTGTCTTAATGCTATGCTGTGCAGCTTGTTTAAATACTACCCTGGGCTTGTTTGACTTGGGGCTTCTTTCTCTGCACTTTTTCGGGGGCTTTATTGGAATAGTACGCTCTTTTGTTCGGTCTTACAAGCTGAATACATGCTCAAAAGCAGTGAAACCAAACTGGGACAGGATTCTGAGAGGACAGCCTGGCGTGTTTGCTTATGCTTATGAGAATGGGCGGTTGGACATCCTGTACATGACAGAGGGGCATACTGTGGCTTTCTTTGCATGAGCAGTCTCCTTATCGTCCACACTTGGTAACCAAATACAGCAGAGTAGTGTACTGCCCTCTTCAATCCTGAGAGATAAGACATGGACTACACAGACACGCAAAACACTTAAATTCCCCACAAACTCCGACACAAACACTCCACCTCCTCACATCTCCCTGGTTACCGTATGCAACATACGAGCGTATGGGAAAACACATGCAAGCAAACACAAACAAACACAAACACATTTGACTTCCATTCACACAAGTCATCACAAGCACACATAGGCGCAAACAAATAAACGTACGCGGGCACGACACACACATGTAAACACAAAAGGCCACACATACATTTGTGAGCCGACAAACTGTGACACATTGTATAGGGAAGTGACTACAAGAGGCTCACTACACCACAGAACATTTACACACGCTGCTTTCGATATTAGACGTGCTATGAACAAGAATGTCCATTTGTGTATTTGAATAACTCCTCAATAACATAGCTGAAACATCAGATAACAAAGAGGTGATACAACACAATGTTACCTATACTGTTCTTTGAGAACACATTTTAAAGTGATTGCTCTTATCTCGCTCTGTCACACCAAGGCAAACCACATACACATAACAAAACACACACACACACTGCAGTTAGCTAGTGAGGTATTGTGGGTAGCTGTCACGTTACTGGCTGCGTCAAGAGGAATGAGTCATTGTCTATTTATAGCCTTGCATATAAACAGAGAGCCCAGTCTACCCAGACACAGTATTGCTAGCGCTGGTCCCTGTCTGGCAGACGAAACTCTACCTCTGCCTCTCACGCTCTCTCTCTTACTCTCTCTTTTAAGCTCTGAACACTTTACTCCCCATTTCTTATACTCTCAAGTTTTCCCTCAAACTCCTTCCCTCACTTGAAAACAAACTCCCCAACTCCACTAGATTCTCTCTCTCTTGTCCTCTCTCATCCTTCACAGTTGAGCTGTGCTTATCAGCTGCACCTCATTGTCACAAAGCCCACATGGAAAACACCCAGATAAGACCTTATATCCCCCTGCCCACTTACTCGTCAACAAGATGAGGACCAGACATGAACTACTTGCCATGATACTTCAGTCAGCTTGACAGGCTTTTGTTTGTTGGTTTCCAGAGGGACAAGGATACTGGCCCCAGACTGTCATCGTCCCTGACATTATCGTCTCAGTTCCCAGAGAGTAAACACTCACAGTAAATCAAGCCTTAGGCTAATGGGCGTGTTGCCAGCCCAGGAGGCACTGAGCCTGACTGAAGGCAGTCACCTGTCGACACCTCAGTTCAGCTGAGGTAGTGTGTGTACGTGTGTGTTTCAGTTCAGAGAGCTTCCGCTCGTGGTTGGGCTAATACCATCTTCTACACATTTCCATGATGGATATTCTCATGGCTGACTGCCAATTGATCTTTTGATCTACCAAGGGGTTGTGATCGCCACTATTGTGCCTCAGGGTTTTTGCAAATGCCGTACATAATTTCCTGCCAGGAGCACCTACTAGATCACAGACCATCTCAACACATTAGATCCCATCATGCCCTATCGCACAGGAAAAGACGGCTATCGCCATGGTGATAAAAAGTGATAGACGTTTGATATTTCAGGAAGTGGAGAGAGAAACGTGAATCAGGTTAAGTCCTTCAACAGGAAAGACTAACCAAGTTAATGGAAAGCTGCTCTGAATCTCTGCCTCCATCATCTTCTCTCTTTTTATTTTAAACGCTAGAAAAAAAGGGAGACAAATGGACAAAGGGAATGGGGTGGGGGTCACCTGTCACTGCAGCCTGTAGTCCTGAACCCTTTACACGCTGTAAACCTGACGGTATCATTCCTGCACATTTTGGAGGCAGTTTTGTGCTATTGGAGCTTTCAGCGTTATGACATGGAGAATAATTCAATAGAACCTTGACCATTGTGATATTGGTTAGCAGTACTTTACAGCAGCAGGACTTTTTAATTGACCCACATCTGAGACAGTTGGAAGGGTTGACTATTACTGGATAGGTTACACGTGTCTTACAATGGTTTCTGTGTTCTGGCAGTAAAAAGCCACAAGCCATTGCGGCAGTGGGTGGCCCTGTGATACACCACTCACATAAACACACGCACGCTCTCTCTCTCGCCCTTTCTCTCTCTAACCATCAGAACCAACCAACTTGCCCTGCTCCATCTTTCTTCTCAACAGGCTGAAACAAAACTGCAAACATCTCATCCAGCTGTTGCCTCCAGAGACCATCCTTCAGTATTGTTCTGCAGGTGTTGAGCTCAAGAGTTGGCCACCTGAGCAAACAGTCTGTCAGGAAACAGAGAACTATGTTGGGGCAAATCTTAGTCTAGGTTAAGTGAGTGCATGGTCATGTATGGGTGTGTATAGTAAATTATAGTACTTTTTATCCAGTTTGCTCATTTATGGTCTGGGTGTTTAACATGAGTGATCATTTGTTCTTTCGACATCGGATCCTCTCAAACAGCCATACAGACTGTAGTGTTGCCTAAAACAACGGATAGTGGACGTATGGAAATGTTTTGGTTCTTTATGAAGATCCGACACCCAACCCCATCATCCTATCCCCTTCCCAACTCAAATGACCTTTGACCTTACCTGGTGAAGGTGGTCCTGGTCAAACTGGTCTCCGATCTCCCGGAGCTTGCGGCCTATCCTCGCCTCCGTGCTTATCCCCGCCTGCTCCTCTGGCCTCTCTGCCCTCCAGTGCTCCTCCTCCTCTTCCTCCCTCCGATCCTGCACCTCGTCCTCCTCGTCCTCCAGTCCTGGGTTCCTCCTCTCCCCCCGGTCCTCCATAGGCTCAAACCGAGCAGGGAAGTGGGGGCGGAAGCCAGCTGGGGAAAATGGGGAGGGAAAAAAAACATTTGAAATGTGGTTGTTGTGGTGACGTGGAGTTTTCATGACAGCTGAATGACAAACCAACCACACCAATCAGCTGAGATAAGCATATTTGAGGTACTGTCGCTGACACAGATTCACAGCGTAGAGGTAGGGAAGTTAATGTTTATAGAGCAGCAGCAGGCCGGGCTCAGGTCTACAGGGACATGCCACAGTTCATCGGTTCCCTCCCTGTTCCTTCCATAACAGTACAGATTAGCCTCGGAAGCAATCCTTGGCCCTCCCAGACACAGGCCAAGCTTTCCTGATGTACCGGTCCTCTGTGTTTACATCCCCAGGCTCAGCGCTCTTCACTTCTTTCATGCAGTTTTACTGGCTGTGTTTACTTTCCTGCATCTCCGTATCGCTGCCTAAAAACACGCCAAGCTGGTTCTACCATTCACGACACCCGCGCACCCCTGAGAGATGATACAGTAGCTTTGAAAACTCTGTGTAGGTGACGTGGGAGAGGAGGCGTAAAATCAAACAACAAACAAATAATAAACCCCGTTGACCCGTGTTTGGATGGAGACGGCGTGAAGCCGAGTCATCGCTCCTGGCACGCGCTAGTGTCGTCACCGTACGGGACAACAATCACCTCTGTGTCTTCTGCTACAGAGACAACCCTATTCTCTTTGTCAACACTGCCGACTCTGTACTATCTGTCCTATTCACTGGAAATGCATTTCTTTATATACATACATTATAAATATATAACTATATTTATAAAACAGTTTTTTACAATAATAAATATTTAATGTAAAGCACTAAAGTGTTGAGGATTAAACAAAGGATGGTAGGAGGAGCCTGTGTTACACCTCAGTGGACTGAGATGGTGATGACGGCTCGCAGTGGGAGTGTTTGTGTCTCTGACCTCTGTCCCAGACAGACAACAACAGTCGGCACCTCTCCAAGCGGTCAGATTCAATAAACAGACTGCATTACCCAACAGTTCAATTCAATTACAGTGATGTCACACTGATTCGATTAGATCCCAGTTGATAGCGTCCAATAAGAATTGGCTGCCTAATTTGTGTGTGTGTTAGTGTATATATGTGTGTGTGTTGGTGTATGTGTGTGTATGTTGGTGTATGTGTGTGCGTGCGGTACTTTAGTACATTCTGTGAAAATGCAAAAACACTTATGACCAGTACTTGTTACAGAGTGTACAATACCTGGGAAACCACGTAATGTGGGACATAATTTGAATTGCAAAGTAGCGTTTCTGCGTTGTCTTGCTGTAAGTACTGTATGCATGCAACACCCAGATATGGTCAGATGGTCAATCCCCACAATGAAACCTAACTGACTGCCAGCAGTGACATCAGCATGAAAAGTGTTTACTTTAATTCCATTAATGTGTACTCTCCTAGTGAATAAGGCCCGTTCATATTGGATTTGATCAAATCGGGGAGAACTTTAATTAAATTCAAATGCCACCTAGTAACAGAACTGTTGTCAATACCGGTCAACAATAAACTTTCATTATTTGTGTGTTTGGTGAATTTCCACAACATCTTTAAATACAGTTACAAACGTTCCATTTCATATTTAGAGTGATGAAGCCTTGTTATAAAGGAATGAAAACTTGAAATTAAACTGAACTATGACATCAACTCTGAAGACTACTGCATTCACCCTTTGGAACCTAATGTTGACATTAGGTGCTGTGAGTGAAACACTTCACAGCACTAAAGACGCCACTTCACCACAGTCAAATACATGCAGGAGGGAACTTGTTTTAAATAACCCAGTACACTGAAAAAAGGGGATCATTCTCCTAAAAGACACAAGTCGCCCACAATCAACTACTAAAATGAAGGTAAGTGACACATCCCCCAGGCTCCTCCCTCTGTCTCACCGTGGAAGAGCCTGAGAGGGTGGGCCTGCAGACCGCAGGACAGCGTGTTGTTGTTCTGGCCTTGTGACCTTGTGGCGTCGGAGGCGGGGTCTTCGTACTTGACGTCCCTGAAGGGCGTTCCCCAGCGCTGTGAGATGGGCCGCGACATGCCCTTCTCCTCATCGCCCATCGGCTGGCTCAGCGGTAGTCTCCCTGGAGACACACACGCATGGGGAACGTGAGTATGAATGGGCTTGTGCGTGCCTATAGGTGTGTGTTCGTATTTGTGGGTGTGCATGCATGTCTTTGTTTGGGCGTAGGTTTAATTACAGGTGTGTATGCATGTGTGTAGATATACAGTTGGTAGGTGGAAGTTGGGGACTTCAGCCTTCAGTATCGCCAAGTTGCTAATCTATCACTCATAATAGCTTGTAGGAACAGCAGTTACCCAGATATGGTGTAAACAGAATTGTGATATCATGCCAGCTATAGTACTAGATTAAATCATCTTTCACCAGTGAACCTGTGTAATTGATCAGTATCACACAGAACAAGGACACTGTGACATCTGCTGACAAACATCGAAGCACTTCCAATATCTCTACAAATGTAAACAAAAACAGGGATTTTGGAGTCCAACAACTCAGCATGAGGCCCGTTCCAGCCCACTGCACCCCCCCCCCCCCCCCCCCATCCTGCCTCGGTTTGCTGCGGGGCACAGAATGGCTGGATTAAGCTTCCCTCTGGACAACTTCAGACATACGCATGAGTGGTCTTATCCTCTCCTTCTCTGTCTGTCTGCCCGACCCTCTGCCTCTCTCTTTCTCTGTTTATCGGTCAGCCTCACTCTCTACACATCTCCTGTTTTCCATTTCTCACTGTGTATCACTTTGTTCATCTCATTCACTCTTTCGAGCTTCGTCTCTCCCTCTGCACTTCTCTGTCTACCTTAGTCTCTCCTCACCCTCCTGATAGCTCTCCTCACCTCTTCCTCTGTTCATTTCATACACTGCATCTCTAGGTATCTTCTTTCTCTTTGGCTTTCTCTTTGTGCATCTCTCTCAGAAGCCCCACCCCCCTCCCTGTGGTCACTCTCTTAACTACCAGCTGGCTGCACTCCTGCCAAGAGAGAGGCAGAGTGCTGGTCCACTAACTCCCGCCTCCCTGACAGAAACTAAAGTTCCTGCCGAAAACCCACGCATCACTGGTAGCGAACAGCTTTATGGAGAAGGAAGGAAATGAAACAAGTTTTGTTGCGACTTCCAACCCTCCACATACAAACAGACACACACATACACACACACACACACACTACCTAACTGGCCTCATGCCAGTGATCTATTGTTTTCAAAAAGGAAAAAGCACCAAACATGCCGAGGTGAAACTGGAAGCTCTGTGGTATTTTGTTCACTCAGTGAAGTGACACCAATCATTTCACCTTCAGTGAAAGTGTCTCTTTGTCTGATGTCATGTCATACTGTAACAGAGCAGAGTATCTTTGCAAGTGAGCAGCAATAGCAGGCTGGGAAGGCTGACTGCCTGGCAGGTTAGGGAAGCTGGCTGGTTGGGGTAACACTACCACTGTGTCAGTGAGAAGAGTAGTGTAGTGGTGTAGCTGCTTGGTGTAAAAAGCCCAGTGAAATGGGTCAATAAACCCCTTTAGGATCAGTTACAAAACACCTGCCTTTAGTGCTTACTCAGGTCAATAAAGACCTCTGGTCCTGGATAGACTGTCCTCAGCTATATACTGCCTTTCAATCACAGTGCAGTACCAGAGAGTCTTCAGTTCCTGTTGGCTGACGACACTAGGCTGGTGAAGCTGCCCCAGACAGACAGACAGACAGACAGACAGACAGACAGACAGACAGACAGACAGACAGACAGACAGACAGACAGACAGACAGACACACACACACTGCCCGTGGCAGAAGGTAGGCCTGCCAACCACCACAGTGCGGTCAGACCGACTCTGATGCTGCAGAGAGTAGCTCCCTCTGCTGCTCCATCTGCGGCCGGGCACACACACACACTCACAATTCCATCATTCTCTCCCCAGGAGGTATGGAGACTGGTTCTTGCTCCATACCCAGCACTCACTGTCACTGAGGAGGTGGGGAGATCGAAAGAGCAACTAGTGTGTAAAAGCGGTCATGAACCAAAGTTCACCTTACGGGAAAGTGCAGGAATCAGGAGCTTACAGTTTGGCACCGTGCTGCATGTTTGTATTTTAGAAAATCAGGATGTAACATTATCAGGTTGAATTAATTCGGCTTTATTTTAATCCATGGAATCGTCGTGGTCTCCCTCATATAAACCCAGAAATATGTTTTTAAAATTAGACGCTTACTTGAGTTGAATAAATCTCGAGGAAAGCAGAGCGCCTGCTGGAGAGCGCAGCGCCCAGTCATATTTATATGAAAGATTGTCCGTTTATCTCTAAAACACTGACATGTTAACCTCCACAATGTGTGATAACGGCATGCTTATTATAATACCATGTTATGTCATGGTCATTTTTTTTCATTCAATTAATAATGTAGTTATGTTACCGGGGAGACTAAACCTTTAACTTCCGAATTGTCAAACAAAAAAATCATGGAAGCTACAGAATTAACTGTTGCGATCTCGGTTATAGGAAAATTGCCGTCTGTGACTCCGCGTGCTTTCTGATGTCCCGAGAAATCATGCCACCGTAAGTTGGCACCGTTACGCTTTTCACACCTTTACGGATGGATCAGACTAGTAAATAGAAACAATCTGCATTAAGTGAAGCTAAAACATAACGAGCATTAACTACTGTGTCGATATGAATCAATTTAATTAGAACAGCGTGAAAAAGCCGAGGAGATTTGTGTCTATTCAACTGGTTAACAATATTCTTCGCTAAAACAACAGATTCTGGAATTATGTACAGTGGTCTACAACTGAAACTGTCTAACACTAGTAAATCCGGTAGCCTACTAATTTTGTAAATTAACCTTAATTTATTCATGCAATTAATTGTAACCCACACATCACATGACTGAAGTATAGTTTACAAACAATCCACGGTGAATAAAATGCTATTTTGATAACCAAATGGTGTAGACAACACACATTGACTAAGGTCACGATAAGGAGACCTTATAACGATGTACAATGTCCTTCCGTCCGATATAGCCTACGGTCCGAGCTTTTTTAGACCAAAACTGTTGCAATTGATCAACACACTCTATCCGCCCTTTAACAGAAATGCAAAACGGAGTCACCTACCGCCAGCTAGTGTGCGTTCCGTTATGATCGGTGGTATCTTGTCGACTTGTTGTTACCTTGTGACTCCAAGACAGAGCGGCGAGCTGTATCCTTCAACCTGTTTCATTACAGTCAATCCGATGAATGTTTGCTGTTTAACGGAGAATGTTTTTTTCTTCGGTGTTGCCTCTGGAAAAATGGCCCGCCCAGTATATTCTTCGCCCGCCCCTTTCATGAACATGTAAATACATTCTCTTAAAGTGACAGTCAATTGGTTTGATGACATGTCAGCATGCTCCAGAAATGAGAAGATTAGAGACGAAGAGAAGAGATAGGCCTTACTTCTTTATTTAACATTATGTTAAAGCGGATGCTAAGCCTCTTGTATATTTTATGGAATTGCCTTCAGACCTTTGTTGACATGCGTGATAAAAGGAGATAACCCATACCATGAATAATATATATATATTTTTTAACTATTGTATTAATGTATAAAATGGGTCCATATTGGCAATATGATCCTCAAATCCGTTCTGATTGTCTCTAGGAATAAGATACAACGTTCGTGGGTTTGTTTTGGTGGATTCTACTGCACTGCTTTAAAAGCTTCTGATGACGCATAACCAGCCAATCAGATCATTTGTTTTGATCCCGCCCTCTGCTTCGTTTATCTCGACACGTGGAGGTAAAAAAACACCCCCATCTTTTCTGAATCGGCACGTGACTAGAAATGTATTAATTTATTATTTGCACTGCGCTCAGCTGACAGAACCTCTACCAGGCAAAATGTAGCTTGCCTATGGACTATTATCAGTTTGTGAGTGTGAAGTAAACGGAATAATCATCTTCGAAATGTCCAAATGAAAATCAACATCACATCATTCCTGAAGATATAGCGCATAGCCTATGCCATGGTGTAAATAACAGTTGCTGTACGATTTCCCATCATTGTAAAATTTGCATGACAGCCTCCTAACCAAATGATGTCTAGTTCTGAGTAGCAGTCACCACGATGAGTAGCAGTCACCACGATGACATGGCATGTCAAAATATATGCATGCACAATCTACCGTATGTGGGCAATACTCAATGTTGATATAGCCTATTTTTTTATATTTACACATATACAATCGATTTATAGAAGTGCAGTGATGTAGTCTACATCATACACAAGCATTTGTATGCCCACTATAAAATGAGCAGTGATATGGGTGGAGCTGTTTGGGATAGGAGGGACACTTGAATTGACAGAATATGTATGCATATGCTGTATACTATATCATAGCCTTCTACAACATATAAAAACTGTTCATGTATATGTATTTTTTCACATCCAGAATATGTACATGTATGAGATCCCAGGAGCACAGAGCTGGCACCATTATCAGTCCTGGTGGACCATGCAGTGAAAGAGGCAAGAAGGTTGGTTTTAGCTTTAAATATCAGTGCGTCCGTTTTCCTTTTGGAACAGTTGGATAGACGGAGGCGTTTGCAGATGACATCAGTTTGCTCTACAGATGGAAGGGGATAGATAGACAACCGTTTCACAATGCCCCTCCCTTGCCCGTCTCTGGTGCCACTGGAAAGGGTGTGAAGAGTGAATTTCTCATCTCCTAGCGAGGTTTACAACAGGTTCTAGGAGACACTACAAGCAACGCCCCCCCCCCCCTCCATCTTGTTTGAGCTGCTGTTCTACAGCTGCTACCCCCAAACACAAACACACAAACAGACAGATGACACAAACATACATATGCACACACATAAACTCACACAAACAAATAAACACATATACTATCTACCAGGACCACACCCTACTTTTTGGCAGGTTATATGCTTTCTTTCTTTCTATTGCTGTATAGAGTCAGTGAATAAACAGTGAGTACTGCTGGTTATGTAGGAACGTGTTAAAGACTGATGGGTATTAAAGACACTGTATGTGCAACTGAATTTAAATTATCCACCAGTTCTGGTGGACACATCTTTTTTCAAGTTGCACTGACTGATAAACTGAAGAAAAAAACTGTCACCTTGCTGCCACCTGTGATCTGGTGTTGGATCAGATCACTCTACATTTAACAATTTTTATTTCGAAATAATGTCTTGGAAATCCAGTTACTTCCCATTTAAACCACAAAACTAGTTTAGGAAGATCTTGCAGCATCAAAATATGGTTTAATTGTATGTAATGTATAGTTTCTGTTTGTCATCCCAGAGTAGGAGAAACTACATGAGTAACAACATTGAGGTGTGACATTCTTTGAGTAATCTAGGGGCAAACTCTCCTCCCAAATAGCAATTTTGTTTCAGTTGCCAGCCAGTGTTTGAAACTTGTGGGTGTAATATGAGAGTCATTGTTGATGGTATTGGTAGGGTTGTCAGGAATCATAATGATGGATTATTTCCTCTCTTATTAAATGTCTTTATAAGAATCTGAGAGGTGAGTGTAATCCCCACTGGAATTAACAAGTAATATATCAGAACCGCTCTGACATGAGGCTTTCAGAGTTTCTTTTCAAGGGCAGCTCGCTCAAAAAAGTAATGAGTCCACTGTGTGTCTCCTTTGAAAAACAAACAAAGAGAAGACAAGAAATGAAATCGCCCCAAACCATTTTTACTGTGGAGTTTATTCTCCCTGTGAATGTTTTAGTATATGAATATGTAAATGGTATTCCCTGAGTAGGCAAAATTGTTCCCTTATCTGTGTAGTTCACACCAAACTCCCCCATCTCCTATGTACTCAAGGGTAACGTTTTTATCAATTAACAAGGGGAGGGAAGAAGAAAAGCACATGTTTACCCACACAGAAGGCCCTGCAGTAGCTGATAACAATGTTGCTTGCAGTTGCACAGAACGAAACAGTGTTCGATGAATTGGCAGATCTAAAAAGCATATATATATATAAATGTCATGCTTTTGCACAATTTAAAACCTTGTTTCAAGTTTCGTTAGCTGTCTGTTGCTTTCATGTGTCCTCCTGAGAGGCTTTGAAGGCTGAAGCATCCTTTGAGTTGTCGTTGAACTTGGTACTTGTCATTTCGAGTGAAACCACCACTTCTGGTTTCATGTGCAGTGACAGGCACTCTGTCCAATTTTGTTTTCTTCCGGGCGTACTGAAGTATATTACCCTCATGAGAATACCATAGACGCTCCACTTTGAGTTATTATAGACTACACATTGCCATCAAGAGTCCAAAGACTTTCAAAAGATAGAATGTCTGACATTTCATTATTTCAATCTACTGATGTTATACCTTGTTAATTCTCCTTGTCTCTTCAATACATAGACAATTCATGTAACATTGCTTCTGTGTTTAACATGGTAAATATAGGGTTATCTTCCCCTTCTTGGCCTGATCTCTGCTGATGGGCGGGGTATAAGGAGGTAAAGTATGAAGAAGCTAAAGATGCCACAGTTCAAAGTCTGTGGAAGCTTTTCCCTAAATTATCCTCCTCCTACCCATTGTTAACAGGCCCACAGTTTAACCTAGGTAACTGGTGGATTGTGTGTGTATGTGTGACTGGTGTGTATGCCAGCATGTGTGTACTGTATGAGTGTGTGTATGGGTGAGCGAGCATGTGTGTCCGTGTGTGTGTTTGTAAACAAGGCTCTCTCTGGGTTCATCCAAAGGTAACGTAACAGAAGCTCAGAACCCCTCCTGAGAGTGTTACATCCTCACCGTTGCTTTTCACACCACAACTGGAACTTGGAATGAAGGTAAGCAGTCTGGATAAAGACAAAAACAGAATGCAATGAGCTCATACCTATTAGGATGAAGGTGTTATGTGGAAACTGCAGCCGTCTCTATAGACTCAAGCTGTGAAGGCTTTGAGAAACTGAACTGCAGCCATATTCCAGAACAGTGGAACCGTCAAGCGTAAACAACACACTCCTACCCGACAGTTTGTTGACAGGTGTCTGGTATAGTCACCTTAATAGTCAAATTTGCCAACGCCATCATTACTGTTGTGATAATGGTTGGAGTTTGAAACGTGATGGCTTCTTGTATTTTATGATGAAGGGGACATGTTGTTGTTACAGTGTTACAGAGTGTATAGAAAAAGGCTATTATGTTCACCTCGACTGACTCCGAGCCCTCAGACGACCACGCCGTTGCTTCATTATTTCATTTGGTTATCAAAAACACAGAAGCTGTTGTGAATCCACCACAAGTGAGCGATTAATGATTCCGTAGCCATCTGCGGCGCCATCACAGTTGACCGGGCGATAGTTTGAACTTGTTCAACCCTCCCATGTGGTGCCCTCGAGGGAAAGCAGAGCCTGCATGGCTACAGTGGTCCTCCGTTTCCTCATCTGCTTGCTGCTCTCCCCTTTAATCCTGGCAGCCCAGCGAGGACTCAAGTGGCAGTGAGGGGATTTTGGAAAACTCCATGTCAGATGTGATGAATTGCTTTACTCTGTTGTTAGGGTGGGGTTTTGGGGAGGGCGGGGGGCAAAAGGGTTGTTAAGTGTGTGTGTGTGTGGGGGTGCTGAGGGGGGGGGGGGGGGGGGGGGGGGGGGGGTGCTGAGGGGGGGCAGAAGTTAATCTTATTATCTTGTTAATCTTCAGATACTTTGAGATGTGACGTGAGCAGTGCAGCTGCCCGTGAAATAAGGGAAGCTGTCATCGATACATTCACCCCCTCCATCTAACAGTTCACTCCCTTTATATCCCCCTCTTTATAGCTTTGCAGACTTGTCAACCCATTTCCTAAATGTTCAGATAGGCTGCAGGTATCTGTAGAGGCTTTTGTAAGAAAAAAAAGAAAAAAAAAACAGAAAGCTGGGCTAAATCATTGAAGAAAGCAGCAACGGATGGAAATAGAGCTAGAGCTGCTCTGTTTCTACGGTAACTGTGGTTGGGGAGGTACCATGGATGGAAGTGGAAGGGAAAACAAACCGCGCCTCTCCGATGGCAACAGCGCAGCAATTGGTTCTCGTTTCCTGCGAGGACAGGAAGAAAAAAAACCATAACAAAGTCCCTTCGTAGCCCAGGAGACACAGTTGGATGTTGCATCAGAAAGCTCCAACAAGAGGCAGAGTAGAGTACCTAACACGCAAACACACAAACACACACACGTCCATGCATGAACATACACAAACACACAAACAGACACACAAACACACACCAACACACACACATAATCACACGCTCCACTTCACCCTCCAGCCCCTCCCATCCCTCCCTTCTCCCGCCAAAACATCCTCAGCACGTGAATCCTGCCTGGAAACCAAGAGGAAACTTCCGCCTCCTTCTGATTGGCTGTGTTCCCTAGCAACGGCGTTTGCCCAGCCAGCCAGTAAGACGCAGCGCATGAGGCACACTGACCCAATGAAACAGATTACTGAGAGAGGCGGGCAGGCATGGTGACCTGGTAACAGTCAGGAGAGGCAGACTGGGAGGGCTGGTGGGGGGAGGAGAGAGGCTTGCTCTGATTGGCTCCCAGCTTTCTTCTCTCCTCTAATTGGCTTCACAGGCTCCTCTCTTCTCAGTCATTCATACATTTCTCTGGGCTTCTTCGTCCCCTGCCTCTCCTTTCTCCCAGGCAAAGCTGCAAACCTGCCCCAGAGAAGTCCGATGCCCAAGGTTAAGGCAAAGAACAACAATTTGTTGTTGTTGTCTTGTACAAAGGAAGAGCTGTGATCAAAAGGCATCGTCAGGTTTTTTAACAAATAAATAACTTGAAATGCTATAGATCTTCAGGCAGGCCAACATTTATTTAATAGAAATGTTGACATTATTGAGGGATAAAGTATACATTGTCTGTGGTTGTGGGTGATTGTTACCGACTCACTCACCGCCATGCTCTTGTTGTTAGGGAGTTAAGTCAACAGCCTCCAGGATCAGAGGTTTATGCTGAATATTTAATGAGTGGGAGAGAGACCGGCTCACTCCTTACATGCTGTTCTCCAGCACTCTAGCTAATTTAACACATCTGCAAGCAAAGAGACTCCCAGGCAGAAGCATTTATGCAACGACTTTAGCAAAAACACTAAGCAATCACTGTAGGCATCGCACACAGCCTACTTGGTTTACTAGAACAGTTGAGATATAGCTGAAAGTGACTTTTTCGCCTCTTTATCACGGGACTGAAGTGGAAGTAAGTTAGTTATTGTTAGACGCATGTATATCTACGAGGAACACAACTTGGTAACAACAGTGATGAATGGGTGTTGGTTCACCTAGTCATGCAATATTGATCAACCTCCCCTCTTCCCCTCCCCCACCACACACACAAACGCAACACCGTTGTGTAACAATACAATAAATGAATCATGCAAACTGTTATGAACAGGATGACAAGACAACCATTATATTAGATAGTCGACTGTGGTGGCTGTGGTCAGTACAATAGAAATATATAGCAAAGTCTCACCTGAAGGGAGACTGTTGACTGTTGAACGAAGCCTTGCCTCATTCTTCACAGTGAGACAAGCATGATTGAAGTTTGTGGTGAGAGCTGTCATGTTTTGTGTCTCTTCTGGTAGGTGATAGCCATCAACATTAGGTCTGTGTGGAAAGCGGCTCAGAGCCAGCCTCAAGATAATGTGATTTTGCATGTGAGATATGACCCTGCCACTGACAGTTGGCTTTTAGAAGCTTATCAGTTCCAGTCAAGGAATTTATAACTAAACGTTCTTCAGAGGCCCCACACCTCACACGATGAGAAACTCGTCAAACGTTTGAACGTGTGCACTGTGATTCTACTGTTAGACTGGAACCCCTTGCTTGTCACTCTCTGGGCGTGAGGTCAGATGAGGTATACCTCCTTCAGTAGAGCAGCACTCACCTGCACTAACGTTTTACCCTGTTTACAAATACCTCATTAATTTCAAAGGGAATGACTTCAAGGCATTGATGGCACTCCAGGGTTTCCAAATGGCCCAGGGCAGAAGTGAGTCACCCGAGTTCCTGTTGTAGTCTACACGATGGGACAAAAATGCCCAGCCCCCCACCCCCGCCCATCTCGCCTTTTGATAAATGCTTCATTCTTCTCCAATCTGGCCATCAGCCCTTCTGAGAAGCCCCTATTTGTCATCATTTTCTGTGATACTGCATTACGTCATTCAACACGGTGACAGGATTTAAATGTCCTCTTGTCCTCTGGCTTGTGAGGGGATCTGCGATGAGCCGCGTTCATCCGTGAAATGACCTATTCAACTTCTCTTTTGCTTTGATTGGATCCGTGAAGGATTGCCTCCATCTCCTGTGCGATGTGAACCGGACACATCGAAGCTACACACAAAACCTTAGTGATAAGGAAATTAACCCAGGAAATAAAAATGCTAACAACATTGTCATCTGAAAAGCAGTATACATTTCAAACAGGACATTCACTCCTGGAAAAAAAGTAATCTTGAATTATTCAGAGACACACAGAAGAGGGGAAAACCAACGTTGAACATGTTTGTACAGACTGAAGCATCTTCAGACTTCCTCCTGTCGCTGTAGCACAGGATGTGTTATTGTCATGCAATAAGCGCCTGGAACAGGAAATGCAAGGGGATGCCAAAAGAGGATTAATGCATAGTACAGTTGTCATTGTATTGGATGTTCTGTGGTGCCAACACACACGCGTACACACGTATGCACACACATACACACATGCACATCAAATCAAATCAAATTTGTTTGTATAGCCCTTTTTACACGCAAGCATGTCACAGAGGGCTTCACATGCGCCCATAGAACTGCCCCTCAACCAACCTAAACCCTCAAGGAAGACAAGGAAAAACTCCCAGAAAAACTCCCACCGGGAGAAAAAATGGAAGAAACCTTGGGAGGAGCAATTCAGAGAGGGATCCCCTCCTCCAGAGACGGTTGGTAAGAGAGAGGAGCAGAACACAAGCTAAACATAGTCATACAGTGTCAATGGGTTTTGAAACACCAAAATCCATTGTTCGGCTTTATAGACGTTGGATGGGACCGGGAAACTCGCTGTTGGCCGTCATGGAGACTGGATTCCGGGTGACGACCTGGTTCAGCGTTGGCAGACCGACGACCAAGCAGGTCCTGACAGCTCAAACCCCCCACACCACAGGGAATGTGTGGGGGGGGGACAGAGAGGAGAGCAGGGATTAGAGAATGCCAGGAGCAGCTAACAGTTACAGTCAAAATAGAATGAGATCCCCACCGGTCAAGTGTGGACTAGTGCAGCAATTTAACAGAGCAAAAAGGGTATTTGATGCAGCCCCACACACCAAAACAACAACAGCCCCCCTCAGTTGGAACATGAAATCTGTTCCAGGGGAAAGAACTCTAAAGTAGGTTATACTTATACGAATAAGGATGAAAACAGCCAGTCCCCCGTTGTCTCCAACTAGTAATAAAAACTATAACAGTAACAATATACAGCAACGGAACTATAATAATAATAATACTAACAATATACAGTAACAGGTTTACTTTATTTGTAACATCTAGCTGGGCAATGTGAACATAAGCTATAATTAAAATTTAAAAGTTACATGTGATACACACATAGGCAAGCACACATCCCAGGTTTACATAGAAAGTACACACATACTTCCCTTTAACAATCATAGAATTGACTAAACAAGAACGTTTTTAATCTAGTTTTAAATGTCGAGACAGTATCAGCTTCCTTAATTGAGATGGGTAATTTGTTCCAAAGAAGAGGTGCTCTATATGAGAACGCCCTACCTCCAGCAGTTTTTTTCTTAACTTTGGGTATTACCAGATAGCCGGCATTTTGAGATCTTAGAGACCTTGCGGGGCAATAGGGTGCAAGGAGACCGGAGAGGTACAGTGGTGCCAATCCATGCAGAGATTTGTAAGTTAGTAGTAGAACTTTGAAATCAGCTCTGGCTTGGATAGGGAGCCAGTGTAAAGAGATAAGAGTCGATGTTATATGATCAAACTTTCTAGTTTTAGTCAATAGTCTAGCAGCAGCATTTTGCACCCGCTGTAAGTTTTTTAGGTAGGTAATTGGGAGGCCAGAGAACAACACATTGCAGTAGTCCAATCGGGACGTAACAAAAGCATGTATTAGTTTTTCAGCATCATCCTTTGAGAGGAATTTTCGTATTTTGGCAATATTACGTAGATGGAAAAATGCTGTTCTGGTGATTTGCTTAATATGGTACTCAAACGAAAGGTCTGGGTCCATTGTGACTCCCAGATTTTTTACCAGCTGGCTTTGAGATACTTTGACGCCGTCTAAGTCTAAGGTTAGATGGGATAAATTATTTTGGTGTTTTTTCGGACCAAAAATTTGAACCTCGGTTTTATCCGAATTAAGAAGAAGGAAATTTGCAGTCATCCAAGTTTTCAACCCGGAAACACAGGTTTCCATAGCATGTGGAAATTCTCCCGGCTTTATAGACATGTATAGCTGAGTATCATCTGCATAGCAGTGAAAATCTACCCCAAAACTTCTAATTATGTTTCCTAAAGGCAACATATAGAGTGAAAATAACAGAGGGCCTAAAACTGAACCCTGTGGTACTCCGTATTTTACAATGGAGCTCCTGGATGAGCAACCATCATAGTGGACATATTGTGATCTATCAGATAGATACGATCTGAACCACTGAAGTGAAGTAGCAGAAATCCCAACATAGTTCTCCATACGTTCCAGGAGAATCTCATGATCTACAGTGTCAAAAGCTGCACTTAGGTCTAGAAGAACAAGGACAGAGCTAAAGCCCGCGTCAGAGGCTAATAATAGATCATTGACTACCTTGGCTAATGCAGTTTCAGTGCTGTGGTGAAGACGAAATCCAGACTGGAGAGGTTCATAGAGCTGATTTGAGGAGAGGTGCTCAGTGAGCTGTTTTGCCACAGCTTTTTCCAAAATTTTGGAGAGAGATGGCAAATTTGAAATGGGCCTGTAATTGCTAAGACAACCTGGATCCAGGTTTGTTTTTTTAAGAAGGGGCTTGATAATAGCTTGTTTGAAATCGTCAGGGACTTGTCCAGTTACAAGAGATTCATTAATAATACTAAGCATGGGCGGTCCAATAATATGGAGAAGTTCCCTACAAAGTTTGGCAGGGAGGGGATCGAGAAGGCAGCTAGTGGGTTTCAAGGAATCTATCAGCTTGATGAATGCTTCCATAGAAATAGGGTTAAAGTGAGTGAGAGTCTCAACATGCAGAATGCTGGGTACAGAGGGAAAATCAGTGTTGATGGCCACTCCTCCAGGACTAGTCTGTAGTTTGTCCCTTATTGCATAGATTTTTTGGTCACATGCGGGCGCACACACACACAGATACACAGAATTCTCCAAGAATGGATAATCTCTTTCTTATTTATCTTGGCATGACACACACAGACACACACACGTGCTTGTCATTTAGTATACTGTATTTTTTTAGGGAAATTCAACTTTCCACCAAAGTGTGAATTGAATAGCAACTTAATCAAATTGTTTTTTTCAGTTAAGACCTGTACATCCAATTTCCTCCCACCAAACAAATAACAGATCAATTATGTGGGCTTGTATCAGCTGAGATAAAAGGCCTCTTGTTAGACGTCAACACCAAGAGAGCACAACCCTCTGATGCTGTTAGACTAGAAAGAAACCTCTAGTCTGCTGGGCAAAACCT
Source organism: Hypomesus transpacificus (assembly GCF_021917145.1). Taxonomy (NCBI): domain Eukaryota; kingdom Metazoa; phylum Chordata; class Actinopteri; order Osmeriformes; family Osmeridae; genus Hypomesus; species Hypomesus transpacificus. The sequence goes on along the minus strand of NC_061065.1, from coordinate 11,373,308 downwards.
CTGCACAACGTTTGCCGTCCACAGAGCTCCCAGCACAGTCAGGGCCTACCCATGGGGCCGAGCGGTTGTGAGGAATCTCCGCTGGCCCGGCTGGAGATAGCCTGGAGGTGTGACAGCCGTCCTCTGATCTACCGCTGCCTGTGAAGATCTGAGGACGGCCGCCTGTCTCCCACACCGTCTCCCCCCGCCCCATCTCCCCCCCGTCTCCCCCCCATCTCCCCCCTGTCTCCCCCCCATCTCCCCCCCTGTCTCCCCTTCTCCCCCTCGCCAGCGCCTCTCACATTAAAGCTCTGGCTCTTGTACAAGCCATGCGGGCGGCCACTCAGCGTGAGCTCCCATTTCCATCCATAGAAAGATAGAGTTGAGAGGATGGGTGGTGTAGAGAGAGAGGGAGAGGGGGGAGGAAGTGAGGAGAAGCAGAGACAGGGAGGTAGAGACACAGAAATAGAGGTAGAGAGAGAGAGAGAGAGAGAGAGAGAGAGAGAGAGAGAGAGAGAGAGAGAGAGAGAGGGGGGGGAGGGGAGGGAGAGGTGGAGGAAAACTGAGAAGTAGGTTGAGAGAAAGAAGGACTGAGTTAGGGAGAAAAGGGATTGGGGAAACAGAGATTAAGCTTGGAGAGTGTGTGGGGTGGAGGGGCGTAGAGAAGGTGTCTCACACCTCAGTGCTGTTCAGTGTCTATAAGGCGTTGGATGCAATTATCTGTCTCTGAGGAGCAGGGAGGCTGCTGCTCTCAGCAAGCAGAGGTTTCCCGACAATCCTGCTTTAGCCACCAAACACTGTCAGGCCCCTAGGATCCCATTTTCCGGACCATTTAAAAAACAAGGAAAAAGATGCGTGAATGAGTGGCAAATTAATTTCACCGCCTTTATTCTGGCTGCTCATTCTGGCACACTTCCCTGCATCCCTCTAGGTTTTTTTCTACCTGACTGGGTAAACTGTTCACAGCTCTCTCTCTCTCTCTCTCTCTCTCTCTCTCTCTCGCTCTCACTCTCTCTCTCTCTCTCTCTCGCTCTCACTCTCTCACTCTCTCTCTCTCTCTCTCTTTCTTTCTCTTCCTGACTCATACAGGAATGCCACACTGAATCTCACACCGCCCCAGTCCAGCAGATGTTTATGGTACTCCTGCCAGGTTGGGATCAGTACCTTCCCCTCCCAGTCACTGGCGACATTCCAGTTGGGGAGCCAGATGGACACACCTGTGGCCAGGACCACCTGCTTCAGAGAGGACCCACACATTCCACTGGACCTTATTCCACTCTGGGTGGGAAGCATGGGTGCGCCACTCTCCAAACACAGCTCTCAGCCACCATCAAAGACCTCGTGAAATCCCCCTCGACAACACAAACAATGGCTGCCTATTCACCTCGAGGTATGTCATTCCCAAGGCCAATGAAACCATATCAAAGTAGACTTTCAGTGTTGCAGGAGTCAGGAGCTCAGATGCCATGTGTTCAAAGTGCTGAAAAAGTAAGAAATGCCGCTCTAATGAGCTGCACTCGAAGTCTGTCTTAGACACTTTGAGGGAAAACCATCAAATATTAATGAGGCAGTTTCCTGGTGGAGCTCTTTAATTGTGAAGGATCCCAATGCGCCTTGTTTAATGATCGAATACACCAGGCAGGGGCCTAACTAGTCATAATGGGTGCTGGCAAGGTTCTCAGCTCCGTTTCGCAGGTTCAAACAAGCTCTGAACCAGACATGGCTGGAGCGATGATGATGGTGACAGCCCTGTCTCTAAGCAGAGGAGCCAATATGAACATGTTGTATTTCCCAACCGATGGGGAGCTAAAAATGTTCTGGCAGATCAGAAGTGAGAGATGGTCCTCCACTGTACTCATTCTCCACCTCGTCCCCCCCCCCCGTCCCCCCGCCCCCCCAGCTGCTCCCCCCTCCGCCTGCTGCCTGCCCCTGGGGAGGCTGGGGCTGACATGTTGTTAAAGATGCCACAATGGACTTTGAAGGAAGGCAACTGTCAGGCTGCCTGGTTGTCTCCTCTGCACTCTGGCAGTCAGGGGTTGACTACAAATGAAGAGAGTGGAGTAGCAGAGCTACGAAGGAGGAGCAATGTGAGCAAACGTCAAACTGGAACACCATCACAATTCATCTGGCACTCCAGTTTTGTGCGCCTTAACCTCGCTATGACCGCAGTGTGGGAGTGGAGGGGGAGGGTGCTATCACTAAAGCTGGGACTGTCACTGGAGGACTGGGTTTCCTCAGACAAAGCAGGTCATCCAGTGTGGCTAATCATTAATGGACATTACTGCATTATTTTCTGTGTGCCCTATGGTAGATTTGGTAAAATACAGAGTACATTTCGGATTCTATTGGATTTATAAATAAAGTAATACTCTACTTTCCTCTAATTTTACTCTTTCGAATAATAATTAGGTTGGAAAAGGAACACTTTTAACATATCTCTACCGAATGACTCTGACCAGTTTATTTACATTTGTTCTAACAGGGTTTATGATAGCTGGCACAAGATAGCGCCTCATCAGGACAGGCTACATTGAAATCTTGCATACTAAACGGGGGAAACTAGTCGTAACTGAAGCCGTGGTGATGTCATGTGTTTAGTAGGCAGCAGAATGACTCGGCTCAGCAGATGAGCTCATTTCCTGTATGGTTGAGATACAGGTTTAGGGGACTTTCTCTTGTTGGTAGTCTTTAAAATGCCACATCCCCTCCATGTGATTGCAACCAACAGCAATGGTGCTTAGTTTTTTCTTTGGGTTTTAGCAGCAGTTCACACTGGTCAGATCATGACGTATATATCCTATATTGGTCTGGTAAAATATTTCAGGATTGTATCTATAGAAACTGAAACTCTCCACATCCTTAATGTCTCTGATAAACTGTGACTTGCATATAAAATCATTAAGTTAAAACCTTAAGTGGAAAGTGACCTTTAAAAAAAAAAAGTGTTTACTGTCAGCAAAGGCCATCAGTTTCGGTTCTCTATGGTATCTGAGATTCGTGACAAAGAAAAAACTGAAAAAACGTTTCTGAAAACAAAACGTTATTGTATCACCACACAGTTGCTAAATGGATGGTGGCACCAGTGCACCACTTCCTGGAAGTCATGTGACGCCGTCTAGACAATCCAGCTGAAAATTATACTTCCGATTTGAATACTACAATACAAATATTTGATCTTGTTGACAAAATTGGATTTATGTTACTATTATAAATCAACACAGAACAATCTCACCACTGAATATCAGAGTTCACAGACAAATCAACTTCCCCCACCCAAAAGTAGTAATACTCAGTCAATTGTTTTTTAGGTACTCAATAATTGATTTCTTATTATTTGCCCTGAGAGAAAGGGATATGTACAGTGACAGCTGAAACCATCATGTCAATAAGCTAGTGTGTGTCCCTATGTTCGGTGTTAGCTCAAAGTCCAGGTCCATAATCTCTAAGCTAATGAGGACTAGTAGGTCATGAGCATTAGAAGGTGACCTTTTACCCTTGGGTTGTGTGACCCACACCTAAAGGGCATCTCAGAGTTCAGAGTTGAAGTCATACCAGCATATCCTAATTAGAAGCCAACAAAAGATGTGGCTTCAGCGATCATTTGCTGTTACAGTTTTGAGGGGAGGTTACTGTGTTGGTGTTCAACAAAAAGGTGCTTGTAAATTCATACACATGTGCACACAACCACACACACACACACATAAGAACATGCACACACAGGCAATGAGGTTAATGGCCTTCCTATGGTAAACAGCACATTAAAAGCTGTGAGGGGTTAGGCTCCTTGTTCTTCTGGAATATGAAACCATGATTAGTCCTTTAGCCATGCTTCCCCCTTGAGAGCAGAGACACACAAGACCACTGTCAGTCCAACACCTCAGAACCACTTTCTGCTCAAACATTCATGGACATACATAGTACTCAACCTCTTTTCAACTCAGTAGTCAAATACATAGTTTGCATTCATTGAAGTTGCATGAATTAGTTTACATGAAAAATACTTTTTTAAATACATAACCTTTTAAGTTATGTATTTCACCACTTTTACTGTCATGTTTATTTAATTGCAGCAGGCCCTGCCAAGTGGCTCTATGAAGTAATGCATCAGTGTATGACGTGCTCAGAAAACTCCTGTGATCCTGTGATCTGTATAAAAGCTTCCACTGTCTATTTTGTAAGTCGTGGGTTTGGGTTTGAGTACTGGCCCTTTTAGGCGCTTGGTTTAGGGAAGGCCTGATCCTAATTTACCAGAGGAAGAGGGGGTTGTTTGTACAGTGTCCAGACGTGGGAGAGGCACGCGCTGCTCCAGAAATAGATCTGAGATATTTTCACCTCACTCTGGGTCTGGGTTAGGTAGGCGGACAGAACACTGAGGGAAGCAATGACATCAACACCCAATCTACACACAGATAGATGCACAAACATTTAAGACACAGGCACACACACAAACATACAGACACACACACACACATATACAAACTCAAAATCCCTAGAGTGAAGGTAACGTCATCAGCAGTGGGTGATGTCACCACCTTGGCAGCCTCTCTGTCCCTAGAGACCTCTGACCCCAGGGCCACCTGCAGCTCATAAACACTGGAGGGGGTGGGTGGGTGTGTGTGTTGGTGGGGGGGGGGCATCACAGGAAAGTCTTAGCCCAGATGGCCAACAATGAGGCAGAGAGACAGAGAGGGACCTGACTGATGCATTCCTGTGGCGTGTTGTCGGCCGAAGGGGGAGGGGGAAGAGAGCCCCACAGGAAGGCCAGGGACTTTTGCTGCTGGGTGAAACCTGTGGGGGCTTTGAGTTCACTCTCTTTAGAATTTTTTTTAAAATATTTTACAAACATGTCATTATAACTCTCTCCAGCTATTTGCAACTTTAATCCTTGTGGGAATTGCATGATATCTGCATTGCTTTTAAGAAACCAGAGCAAGTGAGAAGAATGAGCAGTATAGAACATAAGACAGTCACCTCACCAGACAAACTGAGCCACAACCTTTTCAGCATTGGTTCAAGTCTGTCCTGCAGAAATCCACATTCACAGAAAACGTCGACGGATGCCTCTTTAGCAGACGCAATGAGACGTGTCTGATGGCTCTATTGGTTTGACAGCAGTAGTCCCTGGAGAGTGTACCTCACTGATTACTGGTACCTCACAGATGACTGCCTTCACAACAGAAAAGGCCATCTGTCAAGATCATATCTTTATCATAGAGAATGTTAACTCCCAGAACAGGATTCCAGGTACTGTACACACAATGGCGAGAAGAATCCAGAGCCCACGTGCTTGTTTCAAACAAAACTATTGCCAAACATGTCATTTCTGACCCATTTTCTCTGACTGTTCATTAGATACTTTCATGAGGGTGTTGCTAGAGGACAAATGTAGGTGCTGTGTATTATATATACTGTACGAGGCCCAATACACCAAGATATCAATGATTCACATCTTTGGCTCCTGAAGGTACACATTAGGTTTTAATATTTCATGTTAAGAGTTGCAAAACGTCAGCTTGGTTTCCATAAACGCATCAAGTGAGTCGTTCCCACTGAAAACAATGTCCATCAAGCTCCCTTCGCCATCCTGGATGGAGAGGGTCATGGGGGTTCAACCCTGAACATTTTGTGGTGGAATGTCATGGTTTTACTTAAGTATGAAGGTTCCTGCAGAATACCACACACAAACACAACACTCTGTTCACTGATGAAATTGTATTTTTCTATAAGAAATGGTGACAGTTGTTTTAGAATTCTAACACTAGTTCTAATAATAAAATAAAGCTGCGGAGAAGTGAGGTTTGAACCCGTGTGCTACATGATTCTAAGGGTACTTCAGCAGCATCTCAATTTTCCCTTTGAACAGTGATCTCAAAAAGTCCTCCAGTCTAATGATGGAGGTGTTTCAAATCCAGGTGTTCACTGTATGGAAAGTGCTAAAAAGATTGTCTATTGTTGCCTTGAAAAGTATTTCCAAGATGTGTAAATACAGGAATCAGCGTAGTTTGTATTATGGATCAATAAACATACACATATATTGTACAATTCTTCAAAATTAGTTATTTTCAGTTTAACTTATACAAATAGACATCAACATAGTACAGGTATTCTTTCTCTGTATTTTCAGTGTTGTGTTTTCCATATATCATGTGATATCCAGACAAGGGTTTTGAGACAAACACTGAGGGTGACAAATGCAGTGGTTGTTAAATGTGTTATGTGTGCACTGGTTTCTGTTCATCTTTCTCATTTGTGTATGTGAGTGTTTGGTGTGTGGGGGGGGTGTGTGGGGGGGTACCTGTGTGTGTACACTTGACTTAAGACTTATACCTACATGAAATACAACCAGATGATAATGCAGATGCATGTGGTTTCATGCTTCTTTTGCCCAGATACAGCTATAACATGTGTGTGTGTGTGTGTGTGTGAGAGAGACAGAGAGAGAGAGAGAGAGAGAGAGAGACAGAGAGAGAGAGAGAGAGAGAGAGAGAGAGAGAGAGAGAGAGAGAGAGAGAGAGAGAGACAGAAAAAGAAAAAGAAAAAAGAGAAATAAAGAGAAAAAGAAACAGAGAGAGGGAGGGGGAGAGAAAGATAGATAGAGAGAAAAAGGAGGGGTGGGAGCTTGTTTACAGCCTCCACACTCCTCAGCTTGAGGCTAAAAAAGAGGCGGTGTGGGGGGGGGGGTGATGGCAGGAAGAGAGACAGGCAGAAAGAGCGTGGGGGGGGGGGCAGGGAGAGAGACAGGAAGAGAGAGGCAAAGAGAGTACCTTCACCAGCAGCAACTTCTCACAGATAAAAATATCTGCAGTGAAAAGCTCAGAACGCAACAGAGGAACACACGCACACACAAGCCTGAGGGTTTACGGCTTAAGTGCTGTCAGTTGTCTAAACGTACGCTAGCCAACATAGATTTGTTGTTTTGTTAGAATATTGTCAAATGGAAGCCAAAAAATGAAAAGTGATATAGACGCATCATTATACAGTTGGAGGGAAAGTAAAGCATCTCCTCTTTTTTAATTCCGTATGCATATCTGAGCTCTCTGACAGTAGAAACACTTGCAGGGAATATGAAAATAAAACTGATATGAGATGTTTCATCTTTTTGAGTGGTGTGGGCTATGGGAGGCTGGAGACTGAAACACTGGCTGAGATCAAAATATTGGGGAGAGGGGAAACTGGGAGGCTGTGAAGTTCTGGAAACTTTAAATGAGCAGAACCTGGGGCTGTCAAGCCCAGCCTTAGCCATGCTCCAACCCTGCTGCCTGGCATTCTGGATGATTGGTCTCAGGGGGTGTCTGGGATGATGGGTAGAGCTTCACACACACACAAACTGACACAGTGTTTTGCGTACACACACACACACACATTACAAGTGATCCACATCACAGCCAGCAGCTCAGTGGGGGAAGGGTTCACACCCAGTGCTCCCTGTCTATTCAGAAGCTAATTCTCCTGCGGAGGGATTCAAAGAACCTTGCCAGCCACCTGCACCACTGACATGAAGAGGGAGGGAGGGAGGGAGGGAGGGAGGGAGGGATTATGACAGAGGAAGAGAAGAGGGAGGAATGAGGGAGTGAAAAGGTGGGAGGGAGGGAGCGATGGAATAAGGTGGGAGGGAGGGATGAGGGGAGCTAGGGAGGTAGCAGAGGAAGAATGACATCATCTTCCCTGAAATGTTAGCATTATCTCAGGCTTGGGCTTAACTGGCTGGCCCTCAGAGATGACATCACCCTCTGTCCACCCCTCCCCCTGTTTCTCCCGGGTTTCTGAATGCTTTTTGCAAGCTGGTGTGAGAATGTGTGACCATGTTCGTCTCTCCTTCATCTGAATACTAAAATGAAGAATGATTCAAATGATTCAGGTGAGTCCCACTGAATCCAACAGGTGCCTTGTAGTAATGAAGGAGTAACAAGAGAACGTTTGATACATTTGTAATAGTGTGATAGCTGACAAACACATGATTATTATGGATTCTGTTATTTCTGGTGATAAGATGACAAGCTGACATGCTCCCTCCACCACGCTTCCTCCCAACTCATTTCTATACACACCAGTGAGTCCAACCTCCTATTCAACAGACGCCTGTCAGGCCTGGTCTCTGTGAAAACTCCCACCCCACCAGCTCAACAGCTGATCCCCCTGAAATCCCACTTAGCCACAATGCCAAACATGCTAACAACGCCAAAGATGCCCACGATGCACTTTCAACATGTTCCAGCACTCCGGGAATACCAGCACTGATCGGCTTCCAATGAATGTCTGGATTGGTTTCACTCACTGGTCAGAGGTCCCTACTGGTCATTGGTCACTGAGTTGTTTAAAAAGATATATATGCCCAGGGAGTTTGACTTCACTCTCAAGAAATAGATCAATGCAATATGGTAATCTCTTCAAGAATTGATCCCATTATTGACAACATTATTGATCTTGAAATTAAGTCTCAGTTCTCAGTTGATCAAAAGATAAATACACCTAATAGAAAGGGGCGAACGTTCTGTAGTTGATGTATAGCCTTGTTTAAAGTTTAAATATTTCATTAAACATACAGAAAAAAACGAATTAAGACTTATTTGACCTAAAGCATTTAGTGTCGCAATAATAGCAGGGTATTGTCATATTTCTGAAGAGAAGAATTATATTAATATTTGCCCATTTCCACAATGAAATTATTTGACCAGACACAGTCAAATTTCAACATTATTCTTCCCCCCCGTTTGACCGTAACAAAATAAAACGACTCCCTGAAACAGCATCCCTCTGTAAACTTTCCCTTCACAGTTGGGGGAGCAGTGTGAAGGACTCTTAATCGGTCTCTCATGTCGGAGCCCATCTTTTTCTTTGTACTTCCACCCCTCCCTTGTCCTCTCATCAACTGGTCTAACCTGTATTTAATAACCTGCTGCTTTACTGTGGGACACAATTACCACAAACCCTGAACTGTATACTTCTCTGAGGGTCTTAATAGTTTATTGCCCCACATCACAATGAGCCAACTCCTAATGACCCTTGGTGTGTAAACGAGTAGCATTCTCTTGCATCCTGGGCCTGTTTTCCTGTGGTAGAGTGGTGAGTATGTGACTGAGGACCCACCCCCACCACCTCACACCTCTATTGTGATGCAGGCCAGGTCTGTAATCCAGGCCCATAGCTGGGGAGTTCACACCTTGGTAAGCACCCACCCCCTGCTGGGCTGAGAGGATAGGATTAACGGAGCAAACCCTCCAGGGGCCTAACAGTACCCACACACACACAATCACACACTCACACATAGACACACACACAAACACAAACTTGCACGCACAAACACACTCACACGCAAACACATGAACAGACTTCTAGGAATACATGCACACTTAGGAAGACACACACTCATCACTTACAACATTACAACACTATTGCATAGATGCAAGCACACACACGTACACACACGTACACACTTGGACACACACGGACACACGCGCAGACAGACACACACATGCACACACCAGGACACACGCACCCTGCACACACCGCCTGTCCACACGAATCCCACATAAATGCAGACTGTCAACATTCTTCTCTTTCCGCTTGATAGCTTTCACTGCCTCTCTTTTGTGGTGCAGGTGTCCTCTTCCAGAGATCAGGGGTCAGAGCATACACAGGAATGGGCTAACACAGCTATTATGGAGACTGATGATGTCATAGCACGGTCAACATAAGCTCAACCCTGGAACAGAAGGGGTCACAGGTGCAGGAATGTAAAACGGGGTGACCATCAAGGGAAAGATAAATATTTTAGAGATCATTAAGTAAAGAGAGGTGGTGGGGTTGGATAGGTGTGTTCATTCCGACCCATGTTGGATCAAAGCATTCCATTTCGTCCACTCAAGTTGAAACCTCTGGGTGGATGCTGGGGGTGGGTGGTTGTGGTTGTGGGGAGGTTTGGTGTGAGACTGGGTGTGGGTGAGGGTGTGGGTTGAAGGCGTCATTCTCCGATTCTAAACTACCATAAATAGTAGTAAGAGACAGTATTGAACAAGAACAACAACAAGGATTAAAAACATTCAATCTCATTCTGAATGAGTCCACTGAGAATCTTCACAGGCAGAGAAGACCTTGCTTTGATGTCCGTGTTGTTAGGCTGCCTCTATTGGCCACAGGAAACGGTGACTAAACACCTTGTGCACTCAGAATCTTTCTTCTTTTTTCACAGTATAAAAACTTTGTGTCCATTAAAGAGTGATATTTCATTGTGAATAAACGTGTCAAGCAAAGAAACAACACTCTATATTTAGGATGATGTTAGGGGCCAAAAACATCTTTGTTATTCATCTTTCAGCTCCTCAAACAGCTTGAGGACCCCCCCCCCCCCCCACACACACACACACACACGCACACACACACACACACCCCAGATATAAAAGAGCTTGAGATACCAGTAGAAGTATGCCTGTATGCCTGAATGCTGAACTCATCAGGGCCAAAAGCTTTAAATGGGACTGGCACAGTCATCTCGTTGGAATACCATATCTTGGGCACCTGTTGTGGATAACCATCCCTGACACTGTGCCCTCCTGGAGCATGATGGGGTGAGGTGTTTTCAGCTCCTGGAGCAGAGGGGAGGGGGAAGGGCTGGCCTGGTCAGGCCTGCTCCTGCCCCAGACATGAACTCTCAAACAGCTGTCATTTCTCTACAAAGCTATTCCAATTAGAATCACCACCACAATGTGGTAGCAGTATTCCAGCCCTCCATCACCCCTGGCAATTGGACAAAGGGAATATATTCTGGACCAAAAAGGCTCATTCTCGATGTCTAGAAAGTGAAACTTTGGAGAAGAAAGTTCAAAAACCAACTAGTAAAGGAAGTGAGGAAGATCTGGCAGATTCCGGTCTGTGGCGCCCTCTAGTGTTCAGAAACCATATGAATCTCAGCGTACACCAAAACCTTATCACTAGGATACAGACTAATGTGGTATTTTTTGTTTTTTTGCACAACTTTCAAAAAGTGTAATGTTCACATTAGTCATACTCATACAACATTGGCCTGAGGCAGTAGTATCAACTTCATTCAACGTGGTCTCTCTGACAACAAATGGGTTTATGAGACAGGAAAGTTAAGACCGGTCTTTGCTCCTTGACCACTAGGTGTTTTGGAGACACCTAACTTCAGCGTCCCCACCTGACCGATAATATGCACCTCAACATCTGGGTAGATCCTGAATGGCCCCAGCCAGCTGTATGATCGGTTGGCCTTCCTGACAGCTTTGCTTATCTCAAGCTCGCCGCTGGCACTGGACTTGTGGGGAGTTGTGATGGGATGTCCAGTAGGCCTGTCTAGTCCAGCCACACTGTAAACCCTCACCTCTTATCTTGGGTGTTTCATTGTCACCATATCAATAATCAATTGTATCTAATTCGTTTAATGCAATCCCAGAAAAAAAGTTTTAATCAGTTTAACATTATCTACAGTCATACAGCCTAATGCCCATGTTAAGACCTAAAGCACTTGGTATTTGGGGTTAATGTGTTAATTTCGTCTCAAATAAACATAATGGACCGTTCAGTCTAATTTCTGACTGGAGGCAATGCTATGTGTTACATGGAGTTGAAGCGAGCGTACCCTGGCCTGAGCACTGTAACAGCGTAATAAGGAAATAGACATGCTACATGTGTCTACACCACACGCTTAAGGACAAGGAGTGGCTTTTCAAATACCTGCTTTGCACCTTCGAGTAAAACAACGGTCAGGCCTTTTAAACGAGTAAGACCACAAGGAATACACTTTTGTTCACATATTCGTGAGGGAAAGGCCCTCCTTTAAGGTATGGCCACACCATTTGTTTGTGAAATGTTAGAAATGTTAGAGAAACATTTGCAGAAATAAACATCACGAATGTTAACAACTTTATGTGAATCGCCCATGATCGAGGAGGTAGAGCTAGCAGCCGGGACGGATGCAGCTGGGAAGGTAGCCTATTACGACTTCTTTCGTATAGCCTACGTTTACTTTTATGGTTGACAACAGTATGGGTTTTCAGAGTTTTAAAATACACGTAGCTTATGTATAGGCTACTCTCGCAAACGTCCTGCCAAATTAACGTGGCAGCAGTAGTTTAAGTTTATTTTCAGGAATGTAAAGGGTTGGGCTACAGAGGTAGCATACCTGAGCTGCGTCAATTATTTATCATATTTGACCTGGAATAATGTTTGATTTAGCATTGTGCGAAGTAGCTTTTGAGTGTCGTACTTACAGGCTTCTTCATTATCATAGCAAGTCTGTGCAGGTGGAATTGTTGGGCCACATTCCAAAGCCAAGGGCATTGCATGCAATACTTGCTTCCAACTAAACGCAACAATCACCCCCACTTTTCTCAGAAAAAGATGGATGTTCTTACCATAATAAAAGGGGTAGATAGAAAAGGGAAGTTGAACTAGCCTATATTCATTTTCATCTGTCATCACACCTCTTGTCATGCTCTACTTATCGTTCACCGATTGCCGTAGTAACTGTCAGTCTAAGGTAAATTGTTCTCACCCCAGAGAGATGTGGAAACTATCAAACGAGCTTATAAGCTCCCTAGAATGAAGGTAAGGAATGTTTAGTAGTTAGACGTTTATTTGAAAACGTCATAAGCGTAGACATTGTAATAAATAATAATATCAACAGATAAGCTGGTACAAAAAGGAGAGGTTGCATAATCAGACATGCTCTGTTGTAGGCTGTCTCTGGCAAAACCACTCCGCTCTCAGATCCTACTCAGACCCGAGATAAGAAATCTTCAAAGTGGAACAGTTGCCATAACAACTCCAGTGTCGGCATGACGGGCGTGTTGGATGCACAAGCATGTAACCTGTAAAGTTCATTATGAAGGGTTTGGGGTCGTGAATGCAGTCAGAATAAAGAAACATATCACCAACAACGATCTTAATTAGACTCACTGAGCTGAATCGTTGGTTAAGAATCAAAGTGGCCTAAATGAGTTCATGAATCTTGCGTTTTGTAATGGAGTCTATGTTTGACCGTCACTTTCTTCACAGAAACATAACCTAGCCTACTACACAATTTTTGTGTCTTGAGTCATTTTAAGGAACATTTCTGACAATCATGCTATAGGCCAAAAGAGCAAATGATGGTAATCTCCAGCCATGGTTTCAATTTTCAGATGTAGCCAGGATATCTTACTTCTTCATGCTCTCACTCACATCCTCCTGACCAATCAGACTCCCCCCTTCCCCCATCTTTGTCTTTACCTTGTATTTGTGCACATAGTGCTCAGGTCCTGGTGTTTGCTTTCTAAAGATGATTGCCCCAGAGGTCAAGTCTCACACACTTGTAATGGGGCCTGGACACAGGGCTGAGATGTTAGCCTACTCAATGATTTGAAATATGGTGGAAAAGAAACTGTATATACCCTTTTGCATGAAATTGCAAAGACTCGTACTAGAAACAAGTAGCAATATTTAAAGTAACATGTTTTAACTCCCAGTTTCTCTGTAGGTAGAAGACAATAATCTTATGAAGTTTGTTTCAACATCGATGTTTATAAAAATGGAATTCTGGAATGTGTGTTACATAAGCATCTTTGAGGAGACATACTTGTATTTTTAAACACACACGGCCACGCAAATACACTCACAAGCTCACGCGCACACAAACACACACACACACAACACACACACACGCTCAGGGTGAGGAATTCACAGCCTCAGGCTAGCAAAACAGTACCATCAGGAAGCCTGAGAATATAGCAGACTTTGACACAAAGCTCTCCTCAGACAATCCAGCCCCATGACCGAGGGCTATGTTCATATGAGGAACCTGCCATGTCACACATACACTTACACAAGACATTTTGAGGTTTGTTACTTTATTGAACGTGACATGTTTTGCGACCTGCATGTTTGACAGGTAAGGTACTTTAGCTTTGTCTTCTTGTGTAACTAGACATGTTATTCACAAGTCATAATCTTGGCTTTGTCTTGAGATAATGAGAAGGTGCTGAAGTTTCATGTTGTGGTTTGCGTAAGATGTGTGAAGTGTACAGGGCACATTTTCACTTTTAGACTGTTAGAGTAAGTTTGTTATGAAGATGAGGAAGATTGAGACGCAGTAGGCTGAGCCAACATGGGTTTGGCTCAAAACTCACTTTCACTATTAAATACAGTGTGAAGAAAACTGAGGCTGAAGGCTGAGGTAAAGCATGTAATGAAGTGTTGTGACAAGTGTAAAAACGCGCACACCTCAAAGTTTTGTATCTGGTTTTATTGTGCAGTGTCAACGTGTAGTTCTGTAATTGTTGTTGCTGTCAGTGGTAAGTTTCATGTCACGTATGGCCGAAGTGGAAATTGTGTACAACAGCTAGTTCAATGACTTGGCAATAACATGTACGCTATGTTTAGTGAAATTGTGTCTGTTTGCATGAAGAAATACAGAGGCTGTGTCTCTCAAGATTTGAGTCCCATCATTTAAAAAAACGTTGACGCATTGTTGTCTTGTGACTCCTACACAGGCCGTTACATGTACTCTGAGGCAGGAATGTAATCTGTACATCTGTGAATTGACTGCACTGGGAGTAATACACCAACACCCTGGATCAGGGGGATCTGAAGTGTTCCTCTGAATTTTGAATTCCAGAGATTTTTTTTGGCAACAGCACATTCAACACAGCAACAAATCTAAAAACAGGAATGACTGCTGTTCATCAGCAATTAACATTACCTCAAGTTATGGCATCACAACAAACCATTCATTGTTAGTCAGTTTTTTCTGATGATCAATACATACAAGTTTTCAAGGTTTTCCCAGACATCCAAACAGAGAGGAGGGGCGTCATGCTAAACTGACAGATTGCCCACTGCTTCATACTAGACTACCTCCTTTGAAGTCAGCAACAAACCAGAGCGTCAAACTCTGTGGGGATCATGAGATTCTCAACAATGTCTACAACAGCATGTCTTCCTCCTCCTCAGGAATGATGTGGGTATGATGTTGTTCTCCCTGCCTTGATGATGTACGAGGTCATGTCAGGAGACACCAGAACACTGTCCTGGAAGGTACCCAGCCCAGGCCACAACGGGCCAGAACCGAGCCCAGAGAACGCAGCCATCGCTGGGAATGGAGGGCCAGTCAAGATCCTTAAAGTCTGCTTCACCACAAGCAGCAACCTGGGCAAGAACTTTAAACTGGTCAAGTGTGACAGCTCCTGGCAGATTAGGGTGAGGGGCAGATATTGTTCTTAATCATCTATATGATGGTGTACTGATATGCTGTCTCTATCTTTCTCTCACTCTCTCTCATTCTGTTCTCTTTTTGTCCATATCTTTCTGTTTTCGCTCCTTTCTATCTCGTCTGTCTCATCTGGGCTGAAGACCCAGATCTGTTTCTTCTATGTTTGGGGGTTTCATGGTACTTTTATCTCTATCTTTAGTCCTATTACATTTGAGCTGTGTACTTGAAAGAGTTTGGAATGTGCTGATGTTTTGAGTTGTGTGCATTAGTGCAAACCAATCATAGCTTCCCAGATAGCACCCTAAGGGTTTTCTGCTTAGAATATACTCACAGCTCACATTAGTCCTCTGAACTCAGTAACATTAAGCAATCTTTTGAGGCATTGGATGACAGATTATCTTGTAAGGTTTTGGGGAACCTAGGCTAATTCCTCACCTTGCCGTAGTCATTCTGATGAGGGTTAATAATCTAGTTTGTGACTCCTGCAATGACTCATGCTTGTGACTCCTGTAATTCGCTAGAGTAACTGACAAATAAGACAAAATCCACTTTGGAAACCAAAAAGCATGATTTCAAAAGAGTTACAATATTATGAATACATACCAAATGAAACGAAACATAACTAAACCTCAACTAAAGACTCCTGTTACTCTTGTCCTTTCCACTAGGCTATTATCCAGTCTATTCTGAACAGCGGTCGACTGGGGCCCAACATCCAGTACAGGAACTGCTATGGCCTCCTGCTGAAGCACCTGAAGTCCGAGGAGCTGCACTGGCTCCACCATGATCTGACCGTGGCCGAGGTGGAGCAACGCTATGAAAGTCACCATGTTGAGGCAGAGTGGAGGTGAGAGAGACGGACAGGGAGGGAGGAGGGACAAGGTGAAAGGGAGAAGGGAGGGAGGCAGGAGGCAGACTGCAAGTGAGAGAGATGGAGGTAAGAAAGCAGGAAGATGAGGGGGTTGTTCATTATCATGTTTATGATTACACCTTCTGTGTACGTGGATACCTGTTTGCACTTGTCTTTCCTGGAATTCTGTCCATGTTTATGTTGAAGTCTGGAAGGTTTCCAAGAAACATCGGACTTTTGAGAATCCAAATACTGTACTTCCACAAGTACAGAAATAGAAAATGACCTGACTGCTGTTTGTGTTTCACCCGTTTCCCTTGCTGTGCTGTAGGTATGACCTGCGGGTGCGCTATATCCCAGATAATTTCCTGGAGAAGTTTAAAGAGGACAGGACCACTTTGCTCTACTTCTACCAACAGGTGAGCAACATGCTAGACAAGGACTCTCCAAGTCTGCTCCTAGAGAGCCATCCTCTTGTTGGTTTACACTCCAACCCTGTTCCTGGAGAGCAACCCTTCTGTTGGTTTTCTTTCCAACACCAACACCTCCAGGAACAGGGTTTAGGAGCATTGTACACAGTGACAAAAAAGAGAAAAACATCTGCATAAAAACAGCTGACATTAGATAACAATCAATATTATTAAATACATTCTCCCTGTTGTCTGTGTGTTCTGTTAGGTGCGTAGTGACTACATGCAGTACCATGCCAGTAAAGTGAGTGATGGGATGGCCTTGCAGCTAGGCTGTCTGGAGATCAGGTGAGGAGCTGCTTTCTTTCTGAATACTTTACCCCGGCCTGGTCGTCGTGTAAACAGATATGACACACACATACACACAGAAACTGGACCACGTTTGAATTCCCTCACATTTTTCAAGCAACAAATGTTGTTAGTCTTAATGTTGGTCTGTGTTCACGCTGTCTTTTCACTCAATCCTCTCAGGAGGTTTTATAAAGACATGAACGCGAAAGGTCTTGAAAAGAAGTCCAACTTTGAGCTGCTGGAGTAAGTTTGGTTTATTTTCAACTGAATTCAACTGAACTAAAATGGTCATATTTTGTTTTGGTTGTGAAACATAAGGGAGTCTCTTAATGTGTTCTTTGTGACCATGCAGGAAGGAGGTGGGGCTGGACCTCTTTTTCCCTAAAGGGCTGATAGACAGCATGAAGGTACCCCTGAATCTCTGACTTTAATCTGTGCACAGACTTTAGTTGGTCAAACACACTGCACAAAGTAGGCTACATGATTTCAACAAATCCCTCAATGCGAGAGCTGAGTTGATCCAGCTCCAAGGTGTCCAGAAGCTCTGGTGTCTGACTGGTGTTGATGCTCCTCCTGGCAGCCCAGAGCGCTGAGGAGGCTCATCCAGCAGACGTTCCAACAGTACGCCACGCTGAAGGAGGAGGACTGCATGATCAAGTTCTTTGAAACCTTGATCCAATTTGTCAATGTCGACGAGGAGGTCTTTCCCTGTGAGCTAGTGGTGAGCTTTTTCTTTTGCCCATTTTCTGGCATTCAGAACGACTAGAACAAACTCTAGGATGTGTTTTACTTCCACATGTATATAGTATTTGTATGGATAATAATCTCTGTTCATGTGATTATCATATATTTGATATTGTTTCACAGCAAGGCTGGAGTCTGTCTGTGGAGCTGGTGATCAGAGCCAAGGGAATTCGCCAGCGCACCCAGAAAGATTCAGCAGTATGTCTGTCTGGCTCCCCACTGTGGTCACCATACCACAGTACTACCAGTTTAAAATCCTAACCTTTCTCTCAATATTTTTGCATTATCAATAGCAAAAACGTGTCTTGATGAAATAACTATTGATTCCTTTGTCTCATAACAGTGAAATTAATGCAAGTTTGTAATGAAACCTATGGTAATAACCTATGTCTGTTATTGTTTTTCTCCTCAGCCTGTGTGTATTGCTGACTTTAATCAAATCAAAAACATCAAACACTTACCTCAGACCGATGGCAAAGCCCTCATCACCTTGGACATAGAGGGAGTCAGACAAGTAAGAACTGGAGCTTCCATCTGCCATCTATATTCTAAATTCTTATCCCGGTGCACTGACATGCTTATGTTACCGGCCTCAGGTCTAGGGGTGCCTGAGCCGATACAATCTATCCCAGGTAGCGTACAAATGTTTTTTTTTTTCTTTTTTCATTAGTCCCTGTCCATCAACGTGGCCACTTTTGCCATGGCTGAGAACATGGTTGACCTCATTGACGCATACTGCCGCTTGGAAAGCGGCAAGGATGACACGTTCATCTCCAGAACAAACAAAGGTAGGAGGTTTTTGGCTGATGGGCTGCATCTCAGTCTGTAGAGATGCTTTACTTCCTGGTCTTGCCTTCTCATGTCTATGTATCTACTGCTCTCCTTGTACTACATATCCTCCTTGATGCTGATAACAGAAGGAACAGAAGAAGAAGAACAGGAACCATAAAGTCTGTGTATTAACCAGACATCTGTTTTGTCATCCATAGATACCCAAAGAAGTTCTCTACCTGCAATTCCAACTACGTAAGCTAATTAGCTCTGCTTTCTTTTCCAAGCGTAACTCAAGTTTAGCATTTACTTGTTGTTAGGACATTTACGTAGCTGTGAGCTATGTAGATCTCTTGTCTCACCCCCCACTCCCTCTCCCTCCCATATCCTCTTATCCTGTCTCTTTTCCTCCCCCGCTCTCCCCCTCCCACAACCCCCCCCCCCCCCCCCCCCCCCCTCATTGGAGCAGAAAGGACACAGAGAACTTCAGATACAGTATGGGTGAGTCAGCTTTTCTTTTTGAATACAAAAATCTAAAAATACATAAACACTACTACATCAGTGCATCATCAAAAGCATAATTGGTGTTAGACACAGTAAGGTCAATTCCACTCTTATTATGACGACATAGTTGTATTTTCCATAACTGAATGCACATTTTTTATTTAATTTTATATAGGATCTGATATTTATTGTGAGATTATGGAGGAGAGGCCAAAGTCTGGTGAGTGGAGTTTTACTTTCTACTGGGGTTTGAAAATACATGTTTTTCAGTCTTAATTTGTAATGAACGTTATGTGAGGCCTCATTATGAAAATGGATCCTGCTTGTGTTCAGCGGTGAAATACGGGATTGAAAGAGAGAACATAGTCCTCGGGCGAATTCTTGGCTCCGGGTTTTTTGGAGAGGTCTACGATGGCGTTTACAAAAAGCAGGCAAGGAAGTATCCATCTCTGATTATCTTACAGTAAAGATGCAGACATGGTAACACTTTCCAGGTGATATCTGTTGTGTTGTCTTTTGTGATTATCTTCTTTTTTGCCTGCTTATGCTTTCCTTGGACGCTTTTAACATTTCTAATGAGTTCTAAGTAGAATATGGTTCTTTTTATGAAAGGAACACAGAGGGGATTGCACTGTTACAGCATCAGAAGTGATATTGTAACGTTATTGACACTATTAGTTCTATATTATATTCTACAATATGATTGATTTTCATGATGTTGACTTGTGTGTCCCTGAACCAGAGTGGAGACAGGGTCAGTGTGGCTGTGAAGACCTGTAAAGACTGTTCTCCTGACGTCATGGAGAAATTCATGAGTGAAGCAGGTGCTGACACCATATAACACGACTGAACATTTGGAATAATCTATATTAATTCTCTCATAGAATGTCCATGAGTGAATCATACAACATTCTACATTGTTTTGCGTTATTACATATATTCAGCTCTGAACAGTGTAAATCCAATAATGCCCACCTATCACTCTTTAGTCTTCACTATTACGATGTAAGACGATTTTCTCTGAGGTTGTGACTGTTTACCAGATCTTTGATTCTATTTGCTCGTGCGCCAGTGATCATGAAGAACTTGGACCACCCCAACATCGTCAAGCTCATTGGAATCATAGAATCAGACCCAGTGTGGATCGTCATGGAGCTCTACCAACATGGAGAGGTGGGTGACTGACAGGTGGTTCTAAGGGAGGAAGATACTTCTGGGATGTCTCTAGGGACATTGTAGTTTGCCCTGGTTGCACTATTATGCTTTTACATTTCAGTAATTGAAATGGAAATATAAGCAGTTAATTGTCTGTCTGCTATGTTTGTTGCCACCAGCTGGGGAACTACCTGGCCCAGAACGAGCAGAATCTGACCAACGTGACCCTGGTCCTGTACTGTCTCCAGATCTGTAAAGCCCTGGTCTACCTGGGGGGGGTCAACATGGTGCACAGGTAGGACCGAACCTTTAACCCTACAAAAAACAACAACAAAAGAATGATCATTTAGAAATAAATGACAAGGTACATGGAGATGTCATAAATTCCTCCGTCTGGTGCCTCAATGTTTTTACTTTGTTTGTGTGTGTATTGTGTTGTGACAGAGATATTGCAGTGCGCAACATTCTGGTGGCCGCTCCAGACTGTGTGAAGCTCGGTGACTTTGGTCTCTCCAGATACATAGAGCAAGAGGAGTACTACAAAGGTAAACATTGATAATGACGTTGCACCATCGATGGAGCAAAGTGCACTGGAAGATTCTGTTGTATACACACATAGATGACTAGAAATGACTTTTTATCTGGTGTCATTCTCACAGCTTCAGTAACTAGACTGCCGATCAAATGGATGGCTCCTGAATCAATCAACTTCAGACGCTTCACATCGGCTAGTGATGTCTGGATGTTTGGTAAGTGTGGAGCAGTAAGCTGTAGGCTAACCCTGACAAGATGAAGCGTGACAAGACTGAGGATGCAGTGAGTAGGATTCATGGTTCCCCTTGTTTTCTCGTCCCTCCCACAGCGGTGTGCCTGTGGGAGATCATAAGCCGTGGGAAGCAGCCATTCTTCTGGCTAGAGAACAGGGATGTGATCAACCAGCTGGAACAGGGCATCAGGCTGCCCAAACCAGAGGAGTGCCCCCCCGCCCTCTACTCCCTTATGACCCGCTGCTGGTCCTACGACCCCCAGGAACGACCCACCTTCACTGAGCTGGTGGTCAAGATAAGGTACTGACCACACACTAGTTGTTTATTGATTCATTGGTTGGTTGCTTACTTGATATACCCGTATAGGTATGATTTGCTTGAGATGAATCAACTTAAACTTTCTTTTTTTGGGTGACCTTGATGCTGTATATGATTTGTGTGTGCAATGTTCTAGTGACGTACATAAGATGGAGAAAGAGGAGGAGGTGGAGAGACTAAGGGACAGAGCCAGAGGAGCGCGCACCACCAAGCTCTTTGAACCCAAGTTCACCATCAGTGAACCTCCTCCTAAGGTTGCAACATGCTTCTGTCTCTAGATCAAAAACACACCAGTCTACAGTACTGAGGGTACTGAGGGTAATCTTTTACATGATGCATGTATACGTCATTGTTTCAATATGTGTGTGTGTGTTTCCCCTCAGCCTTCGAGGATGCCAGGGCGCTTCGGGAAGCAAGCCAGCTTTGGCCTGCACATTGAGGTACAGAACCTCCTGTAGCTGTCCTTACTCTCCCTGTCCCACTGCACTCTCTCTCTCTCTTTCTTGTTGGCCAGCATGTTCATGTGTGTGTGTGTGTGTGTGTGTGTGTGTGTT
The DNA here is from genome assembly GCF_021917145.1 of Hypomesus transpacificus. Lineage (NCBI taxonomy): Eukaryota > Metazoa > Chordata > Actinopteri > Osmeriformes > Osmeridae > Hypomesus > Hypomesus transpacificus. Next base: position 11,351,700 of record NC_061065.1, on the reverse strand, counting down.
TGTGTGTTGTTTGTGTGTTGGCCAGCTGAACGAGGCGTTGTGTGCCAGCTCTCCAGACCTGGCCAGCCCATGTGACTACCAGTCTCCTCTGGACTCCACCAACAGCTTGATGGTCCCAAAGTTGTCTCCCCGACGACGCAGTATGGGGGTATGCATACGCATGCACATGCATACATTTATATAGTACACTGTATATAATATACAGTACAAACAGGCAATATAACGTCACGTGTGGTGTGTGTGTCCTCTAGGAGAGGGACTTCATTGTGGTGCCCACCAAGGAGGAGGCCCAGCGCCTGTGGCAGAGTGACAGAGACCTCCTGCAGAGCACACTCCTCCAGCAGAAAAAGGACATGAAGGAGGACAACAAGTGGCTGGAGAAGGAGGAGAAACTACTGGTGGGTAACACACTGTTGGCCCTCAACATTTCTCCCACCCACTCTCTCTCTCTCTCTCTCTCTCTCTCTCTCTCTCTCTCTCTCTCTCTCTCTCTCTCTCTCTCTCTCTCTCTCTCCCTCTCTCTTGCCCACATGTTGTTCTTCGTCAGCCTAGGAAGAGGTGTTTAAGAAGGAGGTCAGTTTGTGAACCTGCCTGTTTCTTTTCAGGATCCCATGGGCTCCAATATAGTGAACAGTCCAGAGGTAGGTTCTCTCTGTCTGTCCACGTCTCCATCCCTCTGTCAGTCTGTCTGTCTGTCTGTCTGTCTGTCTATGTGTCTGTGTCTGTATAGTGTGTCGCTCCACTTGTTACACACAGGTTTTCTGAGTTTGAATCATTATAGTCACTTTTGGTTTCTTTGTTCCTAGATGCCAGTGCCGGAGAATGTTCATGGTGAGTGTTCTCCAGAGTTTACATTATGACATGTGTTAAACAGCAGTATAACACGGCTCATGTACAGTACCAATAGAATATCCTGAGCCTCTGTGTTAGTGAAAGTCTCCCTCTCTGTCCTTCACTATGTCGCTCCTGTCTGAACTCAGCTCCTCCAGACAAGCCTCCTCGACTAACCGCTCAGGTAAGCACAAACACACACACTTCCTGTATCCGCTGATCATCAGTTCGATCCCAGGGTCTCTCTATCCCCCTCCCCTCTCTCCCTCAGGCGGCCCCCACAGCTGAACTGGACCGCTCTGAGGACAAGGTGTATCAGTCAGTCATGGAGCTGGTCAAGGTAGTGGTGCAGCTGAAGAATGACATTGGCACTCTACAGCCTGAGAACTACATCTCTGTTGTGAAGGTACAGGCTGGACTCTGCTGTCTCTTTATGTGTTGTATTGTAGGAACATGTCAGGGCTGGGTTATACGGTACTAATGCTACTGTGAAGGTAATGTCTGAGTTCTTGACAAGAAAGCTTATTAGAATTTGGGTAATTTTCCTTTAGCAGTGTCATGTGGTAACATGCTAGAAGTAACTGTCTTTTCTTGCATTTCAGTCTGTAGGACTTAGCCTACGGGATTTGATTCGCAATGTGGATGAGATTCTACCCACCTTACATGATTCCATCAAAACTGAGGTAGTTTTCCTCCTCTATGAAGAAAATAGAAAGTGTTTTCATTGTGACTTTGTATTGGAAAAAGCTGCAATAAAGATACTCTTTTACAGAAATATAAGAAGTTACTGATGTAGAGTAATAAATAAATAAGCCAGTCATCTGAGCCCTTCCTCAACTCTCCTTATCCTTCCCCTCCCTCCCCTTTCCCCCCTGCTCTCCTCCCTACCTCCCTCCCCTTTCCCCCCTGCTCTCCTCCCCACCTCCCTCCCCTTTCCCCCTGCTGTCCTCCCCACCTCCCTCTCCTTTCCCCCCTGCTCTCCTCCCCACCTCCCTCCCCTTTCCCCCCTGCTCTCCTCCCTACCTCCCTCCCCTTTCCCCCTGCTCTCCTCCCCACCTCCCTCCTCTTTTCCCCCTGCTCTCCTCCCCACCTCCCTCTCCTTTCCCTCCTCCCCTCCATTCCACCCTCTTTAGATTGAAGGCACTCAGAAGCTCCTGAACCACGACATGGCGGAGGTCATCAGTAAGATGCGCCTGGCGCAGCAGAACGCCATCACCTCTCTGAAGGAGGAGTGTAAGAAGCAGCTGCTGTCCGCCGCACACACGCTGGCCATGGACGGCAAGAACATGCTGGATGCCGTCGACCAGGCCAGGGTCAGGGCCAACCTGGCCAAGCCCAAACCCGAGGCCTCCTAATGGACTTCACCGGGGTCTGGTCTCTTGAGGGTCCTGGATGTATTGTGTGGCCGCAGGGGACACACATGCATGTTGAAGACTGAGTGGACATGTTGTAGTTGGTGTGACGTGCCTCCTTGACTATAGACTCCTGCAAAGGTGTGTCTGTTAGACCAAAGTTGTGACTGAGATTGTTGGAGGAGGACAGGAAGTCTCTCCAAAATGTTTGGTTGCCAAAGATGCTAATGTTGACCAAAACAATACTTTTTTTCACTTGGAGTCTTTAAACATTTGTTGTTTTATAAAACGGGGGTTTTAAAGTGGTATAAAGCTAAATTGTTAAATAATAAATGTACTAAATAGTTGGAGTGGGTAGCCTTCTACTCTACTACTAAGTTCATATGACAACTTTTTTTTGTGCCATGACTTTGTTGAGACTGTTGAAAGAAAATAAATGTGATAAATGAGATCTTATGTATGCTATGAGATATAATATTATGTCAACATATTTTTTATGTTCCTCTCAAAGTATGTTTTGTCAATAATGTCAAAAACCTTTATTCCTGATCATTTGGCATATATTAAAATGTATGAAACCAAAAACATTAAATGTTTAATATGATAATATCACAGAAGCCTTGCTCAGCCACTTAACCAGTCGGGTCTCATTCATAGTGTTGACTACATTTCTGATCTTACTCAAAGGCTGTGTTTGTTGAACTGTAGAATGTATCCTATCATCTTAGCTACACTCAAGTGTGCATGTGTTAATTGAAGTGCATTCAGGGCTATCAGACAAGGAAGATGGCAAGACCAATTTGTGACCCTTGTGGAACAGATACCATCACTTATTTTAACCAATACCTCCTATAGCCAAAAATGCTTTCAGTAAATTCTGAATGTGGTTCTCTGTATAATTATATTTATTGTACTACATGACAAGTCATTCAAAAAATATGCTTGGTATTGTTTGGCAGCAGTATCAGGGGAAAAGAGAGCAGGAGGAACCGTCTCTGTCCTTTAGAAAAGCTGTTGTCCATAAAGCATTCAGAGTTCCCACCTGCTCTCCCCTTGAGTCCCTACATGCTCCCTACCCTCTGAAGGTGAAAAGCAGAAATGACGAACCCCAGATGACCTCCCCTGGAAGTCAGCTGCTTCCCACTTCAGAGTTGAAGCAGTAACAGCCCGGCGCTCTTGGGCAGCACCAGTCATTTTGCTGCTTGCTGAGAGCGCACACAGGGGTGGCTAAATCATGCCGGCCAGCCATGGGGGCAGGAACAGGCCGATGGTACCCAGCAGACACACGATGATAAACATCCACAGGAAGATGCGGTCTATCACCATGGCAACATACTTCCAGTCCTCCTTCACCTGGAGAGGAGAGAGGGCACAAAAGGAATGAGAGAGAAAACGTGAAGGATTGCCCAATACCGGGAGGATGCAGTGTGATACATGAGGCTTTGCTTTGTCTTATAAAGAAATGTCCATCTCATCTCTCTCCTGATAGGTCTAGTTTATTGTCTGTCCAGTGAGGTTCCCTCCTCAGAACGTAACTCAAAAGCAGTGGTGTAGTCTGATATGATCTAGTGGTCAATGTTAATCAACCAACCAAGCCACTTGAAATAAAAGCCCCAGCGAAATGGATAAAAGTATAACACTCACACTGAAGTCAGCATCCTCTGCTCTCAGGTGGTCGGCGATGTAGTGGACCCCCTCCAGCGCTCGCAGCACACTGGGACTGAGAGGGAACGCCACATCTGAAGCCACCTTATCCACCTTTGTCGCCCGCCGGACCACATTCACCCTGCCTCCTCCTCCACCCGCCACCTTCCTATTGGCCACTCCGCCGCCTCCGACCCCTCCTGCATCCGGACGACCCTGAGGCGCGGCGAGGTTGGGCTGCGGCGGGGGGGTGGAGCCAGGGGGCCTGGGCGACGGCGGGCGGAAAGAGAAGTACGAGGACAGCGTCCCCAGCTCCAGGTCCTCGTAGCGAGGCCTCTGGGGATCGCCCGCCATGTCGCCGTCCTGCAGCCAGCTGGCCGAGGTGCTCAGACAGGGGCCCGTGTGTCTGTGCGTGGCGAGGCTCCGAGCTCCCTGCTGCCTGGCCACCGTCGCCCCCTGCTGGAGAAGCAGCAACCTGCGGCGCCGGCCGTCCGGCGCCGGCCTCCTCATGAAGAGCCAGCGTGGGATGAGGTCCAGGAACACGGTGTGGACCCAAGGCGGCATCTGGTGTGTGCTCGGAGAGCGGTGGTGCACGTTGAGGACGAAGACGGTGATGACGATGCTGAGGGTGACGAAGATCATGGTGAAGAGGAGGTACTCCCCGATGAGGGGGATGACCAGCGAGGTGGAGGGGATGATCTCGGTGATGAGGAGGAGGAACACGGTGAGGGAGAGGAGGACGGAGATGCAGAGGGTGATCTTCTCCCCGCAGTCGGAGGGCAGGTAGAAGACCAGCACGGTGAGACAGGAGATGAGCAGGCAGGGGATGATGAGGTTGATGGTGTAGAACAGAGGCAGTCTCCTGATGATGAAGAAGTAGGTGATGTCCGGGTAGATCTCGTGGCAGCAGTCATACTTCTTGGTGTTGTACCTTCCCACGGCGTTGATGATGGCCCATTCGCCACTCTCCCAGTAGTTATTGAGGTCCACTGTGTCCTCGATCTTCTCCAGGTCAATCTTAGCCTTGTCGTAGGTCCATGAACCGAACTTCATCTTGCAGTTCTGCTGGTCGAAAGGGAAGAAGGTGACGTCGATGGAGCAGGAGGACTTGTAGATGGCCGGAGGAACCCAGAGGACTCTGCCGTTATAGAAGAGATGAGCCTTAGTCATGTGGGTCACTGCAAACTCACCATCCGCACTATAAGGGAAGCACAACATTCAGTTAGCTGGGAAACAAAGTCGTATGGCCAACTTTCAATACAACCACACTTGGTGAAAAATTGTGTCTCTCATGTCACTACACACAATTTCTGAGCCAAACGTAAAATTGCATAGGGCTGTATCCTATTTTCTCCTCGACTAAATTAATCCTAAATGGATCATAAAACAACACGCTGTTCGTCTTGCCTAAAACTCAACAGTTAGTCAAGTGAACATAAACCTGGGTGTGAAATACCACCAACCAATCAGAGAAGAGTTATTATCTTCCATAGCAATCTCCCCGGGACATCTTCTCTAGGGCCGATTTAATTTACCTCCTCTGGGAAGCACCCTGCAAATCCTCATTCCTCAGCTGAATGCTGATAATACTGTAGCTGCAGCCTGAGACATAATGGGTTTTATCATCTCATCTTTCTTTTACACCGTTTTCATTGCAGTCACTGCTAGTCATTATACAAGCCTGATGATGTGGAACTCCATCATTAAAACTGTATTTTTCCGGGAAGGAATAATTTATTCTTGGGAAGAAGTTGCCAATGACTGGCTTACATTGTAATCAACTATAGGAGATTGGATTAGTGGTTTCAGTGATTAAGACTAAATCAGCAGATTGTTAACAGCCTCGTACCTCCTTTTCTTTTAAGACAGAAGTAGCCTTTTCCCTCAAAGCAAGTTGAGTTTACTTTGATCAGGCTTGGTTTACTTTGGTGTCATTGTAACGCGATGCAGCAGCTCAGAGGCATTGGCCAGTACTGCCACTAGCCACTAGAGGGAGGTATCGCCAAACTTCTCATTACATCAGGCAACACTGTTGGGGACCTACTAGAGGACACTGACGTTTTACGACACTGACAACAATTCAATTTTTCCTCTTCAGTCAAGTTTAGTTTCAACAGATGTTGTGAAAACCTGTGGAATTCTTAAAAATAAATGGTTATTGTTGCTCACTTGTTGTAGAGAACAATGTCAGGAACCCAGATGAGTTCAGACGGAACTCTAATAGACGTCACATTGTCATAATCTGAGGGTCTCCAGCGAAGCTTGTAGTCATTCCACTCCTGAAGAAAATCAAATACATGTTTATCAGTGTACAGTATATCCCTTTCTACAAGTGATATCACAAAGTGCTTCACAGATTTCCTCAGGTATCTTTCCTGTGATCCAGCCTAAACCTAGAGAACACAATGAGAACTGTCCTTTCATAAGCACTGAGGAAAGGAAAGAATTAGGCCAAGACATTCTGTTCTTAGATGATAAGTACGATTTTAAAAGGGCGTCCAGCCCTTTGTGTCTTTGAATCTTCTCTCATCCTGTGGTTATTCTGTATAGCCTCTGGCCCCTTTTCTCTACGGACACATCAAAGGCCCACACTGGGTAATGCTAGAGTTTGAGAACACTTAAAAGTATCTGCTTCTTTGCTTACCTGCTTCAGCCAGACATTGGTTGTCATCATCTGGTTTTTCTCATCCTGCAGAGGAGGGAAAGAGTGGAAGGAACAGAGAGAAAAGGGAAAGAGAGACAGGCAGAGAGAGGGAGACAGGAAGCAATACCTGAGCAACATCAGCAAGTGTTAACAAGATGGGGAAAGAAAGATAAAAGAAGTTTGTAGACAAAAAAGCTGAGTCAGTCTGAATACTGGGTTCAGTCCAGGCAGATCTGCTGAGGTCTTTAGGAAGGTCAAGGCTGTCCCACACATAGCTTGCAGCATACTTCACTTTAATAAACTGATGAACAGCAATGTTCGCTGAAGAAAAGCATGCCATCAGACAGGGTCAAAGGTTGCATAACCCTTTAAATTATTTTAAGGTTGTTTTTTGGCTGGTCCATATAGAAAGGATTACCTGCAGTACTACTATTTGTGCCCAAGGCTGAGAATCACATAAAATGTATAATATACTGTATAAATGTATGAACTATAATAAACCACTCCAGCAGCAGGTACCATGGAAAATCTGGAGAGAAAAAAATAAACAAAAACTAAACTATGACCTCCCACCCAACATTATTGATTGATCATTCTGTAAACTGATCAATTCAGTTCACGGGTCACTTGTACATCCTTCACAGCTGCTGTCCTGGCTCCAGTTGTTAATAACTGTAAGGATGTGCAGAACAGTGTGTGGATGTGTAGCTACTTTGGACTACAGTGGAGCATATTAGCAGTAGCTGTGGATAAACCTCTACAGTTTAAATTGTTTAGTGCTTGCTAGGTTCATTTTACATATGCCTCATACAGGCACTTATGATCTTGTCATGTTTAGTGAAATACAATTGGAATAATATAACCCTAACCCTAAAAAATTGGGACATGAAATGTTTTCATTTGAATCTATTCATATAATTTCAATTGAAATGGTTAATATGGTGTACATAAGCACTTGTTTTAAGATTTACTTTTCCAATCAAGTAAGTGCTAATGTGTCACATAATCAGAAAATATGTTTCTTTGTGAAGAAAGCAGGCGCTCTGCTTACCACATCAATCAGTTGTGCGATGGAGAGGCCAAACTTGACGATGACCACGTCAGATATGTTTGGCACAGGTCTGGACCACTTGTTGTAACGGACAAAGAGCTTCTTGAAAAGCTCATCCTCAGCATGGGAGTGGGTCTTCTCATGGCAGAAGACTGCAGGGGCCAGAAAAGACAAACGAGTCAGTTTGTCATAAAGAATCGTGTTGATGTCTGTACCCCAATATGAACAGTAGGTGAATGTATGGACTAATGGGCATGTGAAGGCTACAATGTGACAAATCTCTGTAGTGGAGTCATTTATGTTTGCTATTGGCACTATTTCTATTTTGGTAAGATGTGAGCTTCTACAGGTCTTGATTGGTCATGTTTTCTGATGTGAATTCTGCTGGCCTTCGTGACCAGACACTGATTGATCCTATACACGAGGGGTTAAAAAGATGAAGAAGGAAATGGACCAAATGGAAAATAAATTGATAAAAAAAAAGATGGTTTGATATAATAACAGACATGGGAACAGAACAGGGAGTACAGTAGCAGGAGAGGAAGGAAGTAGAATTGGAGGAAATAGAATAGAAACCAGTAGAATATACTGTCAGTAGGAGGAGGTCGAACACAATGAAGTGGAATTGACAAAGTAGAGTAGGAGGAAGTAGAATGGCAGGAAGTGGAAGCAGCAGACTTCCTGTGCATTTAAAGAAGATGTGATAGGTGACCGTAGAGTTGTTAGTATGGATGTGTGGCGTGTCTCCTTCGTTGGGGGAGAGGCTTAATCTAATTGACTCGGAGTTGGGAGTCTAGACAGACTCCAGGACAAGCTGACACTCTGATCTCATTATCGTCACGCTGAATGAATAGAGCGTTCCAGACAGGAAGTCCCTCTCCTGAGGATAACCGTTGAGTCCTTCATCAATGTAATCAATTACACACATCATTACTTACAGCTGCTAACTGGAGGTGAGATAATCCACCAGAGTGAAGGATGCTGGGTAAAACTCCGACTGCAACACATCTATTGTTACAGCTGCCAGCTGTCAGTCGGTGACGCCTAAAACATGTTGCCATTAACCCTGACACCGTACTTACAGGCACAAGTGGGGGATGACACATCACATCTCAAAATTTCAGTCAGCTGAGTGTATGTGTTCTTCCCAGAGAACTCAAAACTTCAAAGGTCTGGCTATGATTATGAAAATCTTGTGGAGACTGATGCTAATTTATATATAATCTGGATAAACTGAATCCATGGAGGTTTCCCTACTGATACTTATATGGTAATATCGATGGCAGACATTGCCTTGACCACTGCTTTACTAAAAGCAATGCAACAGAGCAATGCCATACTCTGCAACTTCACTGAGGGGCCCGTTTGGGCTTCCCAGACTTCAGCACCAAAAATCAAATATCTGAGGTGCAATTGGATGGTGTAAAAGTGTGGCACAGCACTACCTAATGGGGTGTGCAATGGGTAAGGGTGCTGAAACGACGCCTCTGATTGGCTGCATCTGGCTGGCTACACACCCTCAGGACTGCACCATTACCAAGTGGTGAGACAAGGATTTGAGGGCCATCTCTGCAAGCCTTTATCACCTCTAAAGTAAACCTGCCAGCCCTGTGAAGGAGGGCATGGGACAGGGGCATCATAAATGACATGAAAGGGAAAATGATTGAGGGTCCTTGATGAGGCCCAGAAAAATCTGCATGGAAAGCTTAACTCTTCTTCTACATGGCCCCTCTATTTGGGGCTCAGTTCATGATTATATTTGTATTGCTTACATTACAGGTGGAGCATTATGTTTGACACCACAGTAAACTTCCATGGACACCAAAACACAATTTATAAAAGTTTAAACAATATATGTCCTTGGAAAAATACCTTTATTTAAATGCTACCACTATAATGGAGGAGAAAACATCAGGTGAAGGGTTTGGTTTATTTGGTGAGTAGAACGTTTGGCCTGTTTTAACATGTTACACATTAAGAGAAGACTGGTCCTAATGAGTAGAAAAAAAATCTAATTACCACTGGAAACATCACAATTGATTATTATGCACTACAGAACTGTCGTAAAGTACATCTCGGTCGTTTTCTGCACGCGCTCTCCACCGGCAATGTACCACGTATGGACCACAATTATGTGCGCGCTTGACGCTCGGTGAGAGGCAGCTAAAAAAATTTTTTTGCGTTATGGACGTCCATAGACTGACGGCGATGGCTGCTGATCTTTGCATGGATGGACGGACGGCGATGCTGTTCAGAGTGCCGTCCATAGAGGGAGCATATATTTTGGACGGCGTCATAGCCGTCCATATGCGCATCTGCTCGTCCGTCTGGGAAGGCGCAGAAGACAAGGGCAGATGCGAGGCTTGACAGAAACCCCTCCAGCGTCTCAGATCAAAGCCCTCTTTCACTGAAGATCCAAAACGAGATGACACCTCAGTGCCAGGCTTGAATCTTGGACAGTACCCAAGCTGCTTGGCAAGGCGATTGTGCCTCGGGCGGAAAAGCTGCCCAGGAGTGTAGCCCTGCCCGAGTCAGCAACTCCTTGGGCCAATCGTGCTACTGTCAGAATTCGACTGTCGGAAATCCATCAAAAAAATTCACATGACAAGCAAGTTGTCAATTGCAGCGTTCTAATATATAGGCTACCCGTCAGACCGTGAATACCGTTATTGTCTTGTCAAACAATACGGATGAAGGCAGAGCTCACTGTCCGCGTCTTTAAGATCCACATGCGTGTGTGGGCTGGGAAGCGGAAAACACACCTGTAGCATATGCGCAGGCAGGACACTAGCCTACTATAAATGAAATCAAAAGGCTTCACAGTTGCCCACAGAAAAGCATCGATGAGCAACCGAAACCCTCAGCTAAAAGTTAATTGATAAATAGTAAAAGCAGTCAATAATAGGGAATTTGAGCTTAAGTTCTGCATTTATGCAGTAGTCAAACACATCGATCAGCATTGAGGTCCATTAGACAGGTATGTTTATTTTAGTTCAGACACTATGGACTTCGGCATACAGCAGTGCATGAGTAGGCTAATAATGATAGTAGGCTAATGACAGGTGGTTGAAAGTGGGAAATCCCAATATGATAATAAACTATTCAGCCTAAAGGCTACGTTTCTAACGTAAAGCAGGTCAGCACAAATTGTAATTGTTTCATTTTGTTCAAACCTACCTTAATGAGGTTCAGTTTAAGCCAAAAGAAAACGTAAACCGAACTTACTTGACTCACATACTTGACTCACATAAGAAGAAGCACCAGACAATGGTTGTCCTCACTGAAAACAGGTGGTTGATTCCGCGTTCCATATTTGTCCAAGCAAAACAGCTAAAAACTATTATTTGACATGGGCATTGGGTCGTCCACTTGAAAAGGTTATCTTGAAACCGTGACGGGTGAAAATATTGCGGTCGCTTTGAATGCAGTCTCTTGTGTCATCATCTTCGCAGAAAAGGCATGAGGACAGTTTGACACAACCAGATTTGATATTCTCTCTGATCATGGGCGGGGGAGTGTGACGTTCTTTGACTGCATACCCGATGGCTTTAGTGACTACTAAATTGCATAATTGACGGAATAGATTTGAAGTTAAAAGGTATCGGTATAGATCACAAATAAAACTTTTTTCGATGAGTGGGTTTTGTATCCAAATTCGATCGTCAGAGAGACCTACAGAGTTATCATATTTGGAGGGGTTGAATCAGAAACGCGCTTACATGGTCCGCAATGAATATGCATCTGAATTTAGATTCTGATGCTTCATAGACTGAGAAGTGTACTCACAAATTGTAAAGTTTAAATGCGTCACAATAACGGAATCCACAGTTGATAATATTACCAGCATTTACGCATCGCGCGCACTAGTTACGCACGGTTGTAACTTTTACGCATCCTTTTTACAACCTTCATTCTGGCATCTGCTCACTCGCCGACAACGTTTAATTGATCCAAAAGTGTAATTTCGTTAGATTTTAACTAGTTTCAGTTGTCTTTTTTCCAAAACGACCTGCTCAAAACCATCCGCCCTGATCTATAAAAAAGAGAAACAGAATGTATCGCGACCAGTCCTCCCTCCTTCTCTGACTGTCAGCGCAGCGCAGCCCACTTTGCGGTCATTCCTCTGCCCATTGGATGGGGACGATAAAGGAGGGACTTAAACGAAACTGAAGTCCCCTAACAAATTAGGCTGACAAATATATTAGTATTTCAGTAGCCTAAAGCGTGTTCTACTCTACAAGGTAGGGTATCTACCTCGTTCCCACAGGGTTAAAAATCTGAAAGTTCATATAATTAAATAATTAATACCATGGTTTTGATTAAATGAATGTCTGATTATTTCGTTCAAGACTTCCAGAATTAGAAATGGCCTATTTTATGCATTTTACTTTATCAAAGATAGGCTACTTCATCAATCGTTCAATGAGCATAACATGTTAGCAGGAATTTTCTTAAATAAAAGGGAATCTCACCAATAAGACAACATTTCTGCTGTTACTATCAAGTGCAGCTAAAGAGCAGAACAGGTGAAAATATTTCTTCGGTTATTCTTTGACAAAAGAATGTATCTAATAACAGTTTCACCATTTATAAATAGTACCACACTTGAAATGTAGTTATTTGTTTTGCCATGCGTTTTTATTTGCTACCTTTAAAACACTATACTTGCCAGTTGATATAGTATACTTCACATTCAAACAAGACAGTAAATGTAGATACATATATCACACTTATCACAACAGTCTAAACACTTTGTCATATTAAGTGTGTACAGGCCTGTACTAAATATGCACTTTCGGTGAAAATCCAATTTTGTTCCATTCAGTGATGTTATGCAAACACCAAGCCCACTGATGAAGAAGAGGAACTACTAAAGATATCCTCAAGTTGATACTCATACACAGGGTTTCCTTGCATGAATCAAGTTGCCAGGAGTCACATGTCCCCCACCCCTGTAGTGATGAGAAAGAGATGCATCATTATCCTGTGTTGACCTTTCAGGGGTCAAAGAAGAAAGTCTTGCAGATCCTGCCCTCTTCTCTCGAGCACCACCGTTTTCTCTGAGCTTCACTCAAGCTTCTCTCAAGCTTCCTTGTGTAACCTTATCTAAATAAAGTAACCCATCTGAACAAAGTCTAGTGACACCTTGAGAGGCCCCACATTCCCCCTGCACCCCCTGCCCCTCTGGCCCCAATAACCTTTCTTTGTTCTATAAAAGGGAAATCTTCTCCAAAAAAGCAGCCCCAGAGTTTTTTCCCAGCCTCCAGTCTCGCCCTTGAACCAGGACAGTCAGACCCAGACACGTTCAGCTCTTTGTGTGGCAGACACAAAAGTTCCATGCTATTGCAATTCTGATAGCTAACAACACAACAGAATACAACATGCAACATGCTGTTTCGTTCAGACAAACCAACACAATTATAATGTATACATGTTATTTGATCTTTCCAGGAATAAAATATTGATGGAAAGTGTGTTTTGAAATACACTCTTACTTTTAATATATGCTGTGCAGAATGAGCTTCTCTGTTGTATTGCACCGAAACAGAAAAACATAGCCTGCGTTTGTTAACAACAATAGCTTTTCCTCACACATGGGTAGCCACTGTAGAGAGCACTGCACACTTGAGAACTAGAGTTCCTGTCATATGGTCTTAAAACTATTATAAATCCCTCCCCCACCCTTGGGGAGATAGACTTCCCTGTCTATCCACTCAAGATCCATTAAATCGAACAATCCGCAGCACATTTGAACAAAACCTGCAGGTTTCCGGAAAATCAAGGGCTGTTCTGGGGAGAGTCACAGACAGAGGTGGATTATCGGCCAGTCTGAGCCAAATACTGTTAGATGTTTTGCATGGTGCTGTTGCCCTGGGGTCTCCTCCTTAACGATGGAGGACAACATGTTTGTCTTTCAGCTGCCTGGTGAAGGAGGCATGCAAGGCCTGTGAGGAGACTTCCAGCCTGCTGGCAATGTCTGCAGCTGCACGGAGCATGCCTTCAAAGGCCAGCGACTCCTCTTTGATTCTGGGAACGAAAGAGCAAACAGCCGGCATTAGAAGGGGAAGGAGGAGGAAGAGGGGGAGGGGGTGGAGAGGTAGAGGAAACGGGGTGAGCTAGGTGGTTGTGGGAACTGGGGACAGAGACAAGGAGAAGACGCAGGTGTAGTGGCCCAGTAAATCCAGTCAGATCCTTGCTAGCCAGTATTCTGTTTCACTTCATGGACAGGAGGCATGGCAGGGACGCTGGTTCTCAGTTCACATAGCTGACGGTTAGTGGCTCAGAAAGGAAGAAATGGAGGGAAGAAGTGAGGAGACAAGGAAGGAAAAAGAGGAGGGGGGATTGAAGAGTTTATTTAAACAGTGTCCAGGGCATTCTTAAAAAAAGAAACATCAAAACCAACCCCACATTTTCCCTGGCTGCTGCTGAGGCTTTCAGAAGAGGAAGCTGAAGACAGTTTCCTCCTTGACTCTCATTGTTGGAAACCCGGAGAAGGCCTGATTAAGATAATTAGGTGGAAGCCTTAGAGGCCCAAAATGGATGTCTGTGAATGAGGGGGTTGTGTATTAGGAAAGACAACAATCAACGAGAGATGACAGCTAATGAGGATGGAACACATGAAACACAAAGATGGAGATCTCTAGGCAAATTAATTTCTCAAACCCTGAATTAACAATCCCTGTTGTATCCTTGATTACTTCTTGTCAATCTATGGTAAGAATCCATGCCTTATTTTAATCCCTGTATCTCCTGACAGCCCTCTCTATACATAGAAGGTACCGTAGTCCTTTTTACTAATCTTTCCTCTATGGCACAGTTTCCTCCCCAGCCCTCACACTCACTTTTGCATCCCAGCCAGGGCCTCTTCCACATCCCCCTCCAGTTGCCCCTCCAGGTCCTCTGCCACCTTCTTCACCAGCCCATCACAGCTCAGGTGGTCATCCCTGATTCCCACTACATTCTCCTGGATCACATCCTCGTAGCTCTGCTCCCCCAGCTCAGCTCCCACGTACTGGATCAGGTTCTCCATCACTGCCTGGTTGCCGTGCTGGATGGCCTTTATGAAGGTCAGATTCTCTCTCTGGTCCTTGAGGCTCCTGGAGCCGGCCCGGCTGGTGTGAAAGTGGACCGAGCACTCGTCTGGCCTGGGCTCGTAGAGCAGGATTGGTGCTGGTGGTGATTTGGAAGGCGAAAATGTTGATGGCGATGGTTGTGGTTGTGACGGTTGAGAAGGTGAGGGTTGTGATGGTGAGGGTTGTGACGGCGAGGGTTTTGAAGGTGAGGGTTGTGACGGCGAGAGTTCTGATGGTGAGGGTTGTGACGGCAAGCGTTGTGATGGTAGGGGTTGTGACTGTGAGGGTTGTGACGGTAAGGGTTGTGACGGTGAGGTTTGTGACGGTGAGGGTTGTGATGGCGAGGGTTGAGAAGGTGAGGGTTGTGATGGCGAGGGATGAGAAGGTGAGGGTTGTGACGGTGAGGGTTGTGATGGTGAGGGTTGTGACGGTGAGGGTTGTGATGGTGAGGGTTGTGATGGCGAGGGTTGTGATGGTGATGGTTGTGACGGCAAGGGTTGTGATGGTAAGTGTTGTGACGCCAAGGGTTGTGATGGTGAGGGTTGTGACGGTGAGGGTTGTGACGGTGAGGTTTGTGACGGTGAGGGTTGTGATGGTGAGGGTTGTGACGGTGAGGTTTGTGATGGTGAGGGTTGTGACGGTGAGGGTTGTGATGGTGAGGGTTGAGAAGGTGAGGGTTGTGACGGTGAGGGTTGTGATGGTGAGGGTTGTGACGGTGAGGGTTGTGATGGCGAGGGTTGTGATGGTGAGGGTTGTGACGTCAAGGGTTGTGATGGTAAGGGTTGTGATGGTGAGGGTTGTGATGGTGAGGGTTGTGACGGTGAGGTTTGTGATGGTGAGGGTTGTGACGGTGAGGGTTGTGATGGTGAGGGTTGAGAAGGTGAGGGTTGTGACGGTGAGGGTTGTGATGGTGAGGGTTGTGACGGTGAGGGTTGTGATGGCGAGGGTTGTGATGGTGAGGGTTGTGACGTCAAGGGTTGTGATGGTAAGGGTTGTGATGGTGAGGGTTGTGATGGTGAGGGTTGTGATGGTGAGGGTTGGGATGGCAAGTGTTGTGACGGCAAGGGTTGTGATGGTAAGGGTTGAGATGGTGAGGGTTGTGACGGCAAGGGTTGTGATGGTAACGGTTGTGATGGTAACGGTTGTGATGGTGAGGGTTGTGATGGTGAGGGCTGGGACAGTGATGTTGAGGATGTGACCCAAACTTTGTTTTGCGTCCTGATAGGCTCGTCACCAACCTCTTGTGAGGCATTACTAGACAAGATTGTCATGGAAATGCCAAAACCAGATCCTGATTCGCCGTCGCCATCCCCACTTTGGCTGAGGGCTGGTGTTGCTGTGGATACCCACAGCAAGATGGCCAGACTCCAACAGCACCACATGGTAACCTGGAAACAAGTAAGAGGCATGGCAAGTTGATGACATCATGTGACCTTATCTGACCTGTTGACTTTATTTATGACAGATGCAGAGGTCATTTGCAGTCAGGTGTGTGCCTCTCTTCCTCTCTACTTACTACAGTACTACAGTATAGTAAAATACTATAGTAAAGTAAAATCCCTACTGCATTGGGGTCCCATTTGTTTCCTGTGTCTCTGTAACCATCTCTGTCCAGTAAATACAGTACCAGTCAAAAATTTCAACTGGTGCTGTACATAAAAGGGAAAAAATGCACCTTCCAAAAAACAACCTTATGCGAAATGGAAAGCCTAGTAACTACTCTCAATCATATAACCTAATGATTACAGCAGATGAAAATTCGCCTATCTGGCTAACTCTGGCCCACTTACAGTTTTGTTGTTCATTGGTGTGCATTGTCAATTAAAATAAATGAATAAATAATAAATACCAGACAGTGAACAATTTGTCTACATGCACATACTCCTAAGTAAACTTAGTTGTCTGAGTCATCTCTCTCGGGACATTAAGGCATAAATATAACCAAGTGAACCTAATGATTCCTCGACTCCAGTCCAGTAATTCCAGTGAATTATTGACCGTTTATTATTACTGAGACTGTTGTTTGTCTGTCTAGCAGTTCCCTACTGAGCACATATGTTTAACTTTAGTTTTTGAGAAAAACATTATAAAGTCTGGGTGATCAAACTGGGTTAAGTAATGGCGCAACACACTAAATGCCTCTGTAGATCATTTTTGGCCATTGTTTGTGTGTGAATTATATGACCTCTTCTTTCACTCTGCTAGGATTTCCCTTCCCTCGTAACTTACAGGGTGCACCTTTGACACTCTCCTAAGTGAAAGAGAATGTGTGTGGTTGAAATGAGGGTTTAACTTTTGTGGAAAGTGCCGCTCTCTCTCTGAACAGCTTTGTGTTAATCAGTGATTGGCTCTCCAACCATTATTTTACTCCCTGGAAATCCGAGAAATGCTAACAAGAATTTAATTGACTTAATAGCTTTCTTTAACAACCAAGGTTAATTTGACGGTCTGACTGCATAGTTATGAAGCCCTGATTCAGGGACATTAACCAGCAGGTTAAAGCTACAGTACATCAAACTCTTCAGCTATCCAAAGTAAACCACGATCTTGTTCTCCAAAAAATCCTCAGATTCCGTCCGTCCGTCCGTCATCTGCCGCTTGTCCGGGGATCGGGTCGGGGGGGCAGCGACCTAAGCAGGGAGGCCCAGACTTCCCTCCCCCCAGCCACTTCCACCAGCTCTTCCTGGGGGACCCCGAGGCGTTCCCAGGCCAGCCGAGAGACATAGTCCCTCCAGCGTGTCCTGGGTCTTCCCCGGGGCCTCTTCCCAGTGGGACGTGCCCGGAACACCTCACCAGGGAGTCGTCCAGGCGGCATCCTAATCAGATGCCCGAGCCACCTCAGCTGCCAATCCTCAGATTCACTGATTCAATTCATATGCCTTGTGAATATGTGGACAGTGGAGATTGTTTTTTGAAAGCCCTGGTTGGACAGCATAAAGGGGGACATTCCACCTCAAAGAATAGGGCTTACAATTTTCTATAGAAACGCCTGTCCTCTATATGTCAGTGTGTGTGTTAGTGTGTGTGTATATATCTGTGTAGTGAGGAGACACAGCTGTGCTTCACTTCACACGTTGTTATCTTGAGTGTCTTTCCTACTTCTCCTGTCAGCCTCCCCAGCATCTGGAATTATATGTGAAACATGATCCTAGACAGAGGGAACACGGAGGGAGAGAAAAGTTGTGTCCTTTTTTCCACTGTCATTGCCTATTTGGTTTTGGTGGTAACCCGCAGTAAGTTTATTTTGGGGAGGTGCTTCTTATACAGTTGATTTCACAATCCTCTTTTGAAAAAGTAAAGAACCCCCACCGACCTCTAAATTGTAAAGAAATCTCCTTATTTGAGCTGTTTATATAATTAGATAAAAATAGCCTTTCTCAAAACACTCTAATGGAGCAAGCAGCCCACTGTACTTTTGAGGTTCCATCCTTGTAAAGTTTTGGTGTAGATGACCCTGCCCACTCTTGTAAAATCACCTTTTTGCTGGTTTCTCTTCCCATCTCCCTGTTTCTGATTACTGTAAACGGTGAGCTCACACACATTAGACTGGCTGGGGGAAAAGTAGGAAGCAGAAACACTTAAAGAGGAAACTTTAAGTCTCTAACCCATTGCAGGCAGACTGCTGACACACACACACACATGCACACACACAGGAAAATGTGCACTGCCAGAGGCAATTTGGTTGCTCATTCCTTTTGATTGATGCCTATGGTTGATGGAAGATGGTTTGATATCATCTCTAACCCACTGGACTGATACTGTTTTAATGAGTCTTTTGTTTAAATATGCATGCCATCATGAAAACATGAATTTCCTTCATTGTTATTGTTAAATGATCATAATCTCTAGGAAAATTGATTATTTATTTTCATCGTAATGTTGTTTTGTACACTAAATTATTTTAATATTTTCGGGTTTTATAGTTCTTGGCCAGTTGTAGATTCTAACATCTTATTAAGGTTTACTAATCAGTGGGTCAGTCATATTATTCTGTACTATGTATTATATTATGTACTGTGTAATACTGTATTACAGTATCTGCATGCAGGTACCCATTGGAGATTTTGCAAAACCTCTGAATCAATTCTTGCCATCAAACAGTCCTGGAATTTGAAATGGTTACACCTAAGTTGGGGACAAAACTAATTCCAAAGGTACTTGTGACCTTTTCATTTTTACTGCAAGAGCATGTGTGCTCATAAAAGATAGCCTCATTGGCTAGAATCACTAAATTCTAAATCCCAAAAAGAGCCCAATGGAGATTGAAGTAATCCTTTACTGTGTCTGTTGCAGTCTGCATTGTAAAAAGCAAGACTTCTATTTAAGTATTTTTAATTACATCACTAAAACTCAGACTCATTTTCTGTTTCAAGACTGTGAAAGAGTGTCTGTGAAAAATGTTCACGCGTTCTACAGTGTCTCATAATGGTTTTCACAATGTTTTGCTATTGTGACCACACCAAAGTCTCTTCTTTCTGACATCCATTGTCTAGCTTTTGAGGTATGGTTTCCTTCTACTCCAATGTTGTATAGGTTGTTTTCTCTGGTGTTGGCTTAAAATAGCCCTTTTACACACAAGCGATGCTCTGGTTTACTGTCAATCATATAGGCGCGAAACAGACATGGCTCAGGCTTTAGCAGAGACTTAGCAGATGAAGAGATTACTGTTTTGGAAAGTACAAAACCTGATTTGACAATGTCAACAGTGTATCGCACACCAGGGATCCTGGTTCAGCCATTGACAATAATAGTCAATTAGATGTGAAGGATACTTTTATTCTGTGCAAAGCTCTTATGTGACATTATCATAAGTCAGATATAAGTTGGTCATGAGATCCCGGCTCTCTGCTATCATTGGTTCCCGCCAGTCCCTGAGCATACCCACCAATAAAAGGCTCTACAGGTGAGCCTCAGAGCACCAAACATCACTCAACCACTGTGATGTCATCATAACAACAAGCTCTGTGACAGCAGCATAGTGGAGATGGGGCCCAACAAAGGCAAGTTTGAAGTGACTGGCTGGCTGACTGGCTGGCTGATGAAGTCATAGCATTGCAGTGTGACAAAAAAATGAAGGCTCAGACAAGAACTGGTAAACGGTAAGAAATACACTCATGCACACACGACACACTTTAAATCTAATGTTTAGCTCAAACTGGAGCAGGTGTGTAGTGAAGTCTGTGACTCGTTTGGACGAGTTCCCATATAAGTATTTAAATGTAGCATTCAGTTCATACTGAGTTGTAGCACCCTCTCACAGCTCAACTGTTTTCTCATCTTGTAAGGGACAGTTTTGGCATAAAATAATAATCGCAAGCGTGCACACATACAAACAACAAATGACACTGACAAACACACAGTAAGGCACACACCCTTTAAAAGTAAGTCAAGTCTACTCCACATAATAAAAAACATAACTTACCAAAGTTCTGTAACTTTTTCCAGTCACTTCCAGGTGTTTCCTCCAAGTGATTCAGACTTTTAAAAGGGTTCGCGAACCACCATTCACAGAGAGCAACTATGCTCTCCACTCCCTATTTCAATACTTCTACGGAGGGAGAAAGAGAAAAAAGACGCACTCTCTCTGTCATTCCTACAGACACACACACACTTAGGGATTGGCTAGAGAGTGTTCCCCTGTCTAGTGCTGGGAGGGAAGGAGATGAGAAGGGGGGGGGGGGTTTGGAAAAACTCAATGACTTCTTTCTTTGTGGTGGAAAGAAGGGTTGAGAGGATGGGGGGGGGGGGGGGTAATCTAGTTCACATCTGTGCTTTCTTACAGGGGACAGAGGTATGAGCCTTTCTTAGACAGAAGGGAAATCCTGTTTATGAGCCAGACAGATATCCATTTCCCAGATAGAAGTAGAAAAGGAAGAAGAAAAAGAGCAGGAAGAGACTAAGATGGGAAGTTGGTGCAAAGTCAATGTCAAACAATAACTGCAGTTACACTGTTCAATGAATATGCTACATACTAGGTAACATAGCCTAATGCACAAGGAAAGCATAATGCAGAAGAGGATGTTACAGTAAGACATGTATGTATGGCAAAAAATCCCACAGACCTGGCCTACGTTTGGATCTGACTGGGAAAAGAAACAAACAGACACACAGGCAGAAGAGTTTACTGGTTGGTGTTTTGATATCTCTGGATGAAATCACCAGGCCGGGGAAATGCCTCCATTACAACTGTCCAGGAAAAGCCTGGATAATGTAACATATTGGAGGGCTGTTATGTAATGAGTACAGTACCAGAGAGAAAGGGTGTGCTGTGTCACACATACATCTATGGATGGAAGCCTTTTAGGAACAGGCTTGGATGATTGCTTAATTATCCCACATTTGAAATGTTACATTCAAAAACAGGATGAAGAACCTGAGCCATACGTACAGGTGGCCTCCGTCAGCCATGACGGTGGAAGCAGCCCAGAGACATGTTTAGTCTGCTAGCGTATGTAAAGGTGTTCCAACGCTGCCTGAAAGACAGAGAGGACGCCATATGGACTTGGTTGTTTCTCAAACTTCTCTCAAACCTGAACAGTGTCCTACAGTTGTGAAAGTGGGGTGCACGTGGTGTCCAAGGAATGATCTCATGGCCGCTTCTCACAGGTAAGAAGAGAATACAGGATTCAAAGCAACAGGAAAAGGGAGGTGTAGCTGGTGTCAATCACACTGACCCTATGACTTTGAAATACAATTGAGAACCTGGAATTAGATGTTTTTCAAAACAATAGGCAGAGACTTGTATTCGGGGAAGGGCTTGCACTATCAAAGCCAAACCATGAAACATATGTGAATATATGATAAGAATACATTACAATGTGGTATGTGTTTATGCAGACTCACAGAGCAGGGAGATAAGGTTCTGTTGGGGTTCTCTTATCACATTCTGCTTGCAATGTTTGACAAACGTATCTTCAAAACGTTAAGCTCCAGTGGCATAATGCCATGCTACTCTCAAAGGGGAAACACAGGGTTTCAAAAAGCATGTGATGTCACAGGATGCATAATTCAAACAGCGTAGAGAACTCTCAGCATGTGGTTTTTCTGATGCATAGATGTGCGAATTGATTTGTGTCGATAATTGACAATAATGTTGTTATTGTATTACCATGTATTATGCTTCTACCTTCCCAACAGCACACATAGATAACAATAATTATACATTACAATCAGTGAAACGTTACAAATGAATTTGGTTTTCGGGAATGTAGCTGAGATAATTAGCTCTCTGGACAAATCTTCGTCTTGCTCCTTTTTGCTTCAGTTGTTTACGGAGACCAGGGACTCCACCCTCTCAGGGGAAGTCTCTCATTGGTCGTATCTATGTGACTGTGACAGGTCAATAGGCCCAGTCTAGAGGTCTGGTCACGTGACACAGCTCACCACCATGAAGAAAAGAAAAACCAGACCCCTCTCTTCTCGAATGTCCAGACCTCAAAATGCAAGTCACCCAGCAGGAAATGACACCGCCCCAGGATACCTCTGTGACCAATCAATCACTTGGACAGTGATTTAGCCAATAGAAGAAAAGTGTCTGTACCTACTGTATCAGGACAAATATTGTTTAATGTCCCGCCCCCTTTGGCTTCTACTCCAGGTAATTATAGGTCCCCAGACAAATATGAGATGGATGTCTATAATGCCAGCCAGAATGTAATTAGGTAAACGTAATTAGCCCTTTTGTATACTTCCTGGAGACTGTTAGGACAGCGGGCTGGATGATTGGATCATCAGGTTCATATCTTCATATAGGCAGAGTCGTATCATCGCTTCCCATTCAAGAAAATATGATGAACAAAATATGTACAGTAGCTACTGTATGAACATTGGAAAAATCTGTAAACCAAAGCACATTTTTCTTTGTGTTTGAGAACAAAGTTGGCCTCTTTCTGATTCTTTCTATCATTCGAATACTTAGGTATATCAAGTAAACTGACTCATCATTTGCTCCTTAGAAAACATCTTTTGCTCCATGCATTCAAAATTCAACACCTACATTTAATTTTCACATTGCATACAATAATCCAAAGATTTTATTGGCCTATAAAGATAGTGACCAGTGATGAAGATGATGCTGCTGCTTTGGATTGAGATAATGATGTCAGTGGGGGTGGATATCAAATGTATAAAAATGAAGGCAATCCACTATTACTTTGTTTTCTGAAGGTTTCTCTTGTTCTGCTGGATTTATGACTTTGTCATGATAGACAGAGTTGATAAAATAATTTTCATATTTAATCAGACGCGAAAAGACAATAAACAAACAGCTGCACCCCTGAAGAAGTAAAGCTTGTACAAATGATTTTTTATTTTTGTAAATGCATTGGCCACCAAGTCACAATGTAATGTAAAACTTGGATGCCTTTCACAGTGTGGCTGTTTCACTAATTAGAAAATTCTATGGAGGAAAGCTTTCTGTACTCCTTATGCGTGTGTGTGCGCTTATAGTTTTCTCCGTCTCCTTTATTGATTCCTGTGGTTTAAGAGATGGACTTGATCAGAGCAGAGTTTCTTTCCTGGAAATGAACCAGGAGAGAAGGGAGGCCTGTCAGATCCCCCTGCTCAGACTGAAGGGCAGCTGAGTGTCAAATGCATTTACACAAGGTCACATGCTTTGACTGTGCCCCCCAGATATGGATGTCTGAAATTCAGTTTGTGTTTCATACCACTTACTACTCTCTGTATGTGTAGAAATGTGTGTGAGTGTGTGTGTGTTTCTTACTCTAGTGAATTTCCAAGTGTGTGCTTGCATGTGTGTCTGTCAAACTACAGTGTTTGTTGCGTGTGCACCCACATCTCCAGCACAGTGTGCCACTTGTTCTTTCAATTAATATTTCAGTGTGCGTCCTCTGTTAGTGAGCACTCAGAGGTCCAGTCCAAGGCCTGGGGTCTAGAACACAGTGAGCAAATCAGCTCTAACTTCTTTCAAGTCTCCATCCATCTCATGTTAGAACACACACATCTTTCTCACATGCTGCTCTCCCAAAGGTGTCCTTCATGGGCCTGATTAAACAGAATGAACACTTCCAAAGTCAACTACAAATTCTTGTTTGTTTGCCAAGTTTCATTTGGAAATAATTTGGTGGTGTTCTGCGTCCACCGCAAGTTTTGGCAGATTGCTTGGCGAGTGTCTCCTGCCAACCTAACAATGATATATCACTACCACTGTCTTGCTCTCATCCATTTTCTTACTTTCTCTCCCTCCCGCTTTCCCCTGGGCACTCACCATCACTGCTTCCAATAGAAGTTGAAGGTACTCTCCCGTC
Organism: Hypomesus transpacificus; assembly: GCF_021917145.1. Classification (NCBI taxonomy): domain Eukaryota; kingdom Metazoa; phylum Chordata; class Actinopteri; order Osmeriformes; family Osmeridae; genus Hypomesus; species Hypomesus transpacificus. The sequence goes on along the minus strand of NC_061065.1, from coordinate 11,327,839 downwards.
TGACCTCTTGAAGAGGTGATTCATCCATTTTCATGTAGCAACACCAAGCTGTTTGAGGGGGATCGGAGAGCGGTGTGGGGTCGTGGGGGTAGCTGGGTACCGGCCTCTGGCCTCTGTTTTTGTCAGGCATGATGGGAAAACGGATGGGAAGCAAACCTGTGTGAGAGTTGTTGAGATGATTCCTCAGGGTCAAATGTACGAGTCCCAACCTCCAGTAGGCCCCGTACTTCATTTTTGAAGTACCTCTCAAGTACTCAGATTCTGGAGCCTGTGTGAAGCAGAATATGTTCAATATTTCTTGATCTGGAGTCTTGACTAAGATAAGGCCCATATTTTCACCATCTCACCTTTCAAACATGGTTTTGGACAAACTGAGAGCCGAGGTGGACAATTAGAGCCAATTGTAACACCAGCTAACTGTGCCAAACTCAAAAGAAAACAAGTTCTCCTTAGCAAAGCTCCCCCCAAAATTCTGGGGAAAAAAACAATACAACTGACAACGGTCACAAGACAGCCAGGTAAATGTTCTCTGGGGTCCAATGCATCAGCAACTGGATGGGGTCAAAGGTTGTGGATCTCAATTAGAAGTGAGATCCAAGGCCCCCTCGCCCTTGGACTCACATGCTCCTTAATCAACAGGTGAGAGGGAGTGTCAGGGGTGACATGTGGTGGGAAGCAGGGGTCAGAATCAGACAGGTTTGATTTAAGGTGGAGTAATCTAGAAGGTGCAACACATTTTCAGGAACCAAAGCTGTTTGACCTGAAGTGTCACAACAGGGCTGAGATCAATTATGGCTGGTGGCTCTGACAGGATTGGGACCTCAGTACAGAGACACCTGTATAACATATCTTGACGTTATGGAGTCAAACTAAAAATCTATTCTGTCCAAATTTGATCTGGGGGGCTGGCTAAAGTCACCCTCAGTCTCAATTTACATGACACCCAATCAATGTTATTTTCTAAAAAATATAAAATAAATTATGTGTGTGTATATATATAAGTAAATAAAGAAAAATCACAAACACTAAAAGACTTGTTTGTCATCTTGTTTGTTAGTTTGCAGTTCACCCAGGCCCACAGTACCAGCTTGTATTGGTATTCAGATCACACCAATGCCAAACACACTCAAGATTTGCTCTGGGGGAACACAGACCGTCCTTGAGATACTTGACGGCCCGCTTTCATAAAAGGATTTTCGGCACATTATGTTTAAACTTGCAACGGGCTTATATGGGAGAATAATATTTCCGGAAGAGTGTGCACTGAAGTCCCAAATTGAATTTGGAACGTTCCATTGGTTTTAAATGGAGGCTATGGTATGTGTGATGGCCGGAAATAACAGGTCGCTTGGCTGAGCAGCCCAGCGCCAGGCAGAGGAGGATGCAGGGCGGCTCTGACTGTACCTTCCAAGACATGTTGTGATGCAGTCAGACATGCACATCTGCCAGGACTGTGTCTTTAGCTTATTTCCATTCCGTATTGAGCATGACATCCCATGACTACGGAATTTTTCTTCTTACAGTCATGAGCACACAAGTCACTGGAGGTATGAATGTGCACACACACACACACATAATCAGTGTTTAATTATTCTGCCATGATATATCAAGTCTGAATATGAAACACACAGCAAGGTTAGCCAAATGGGTTTCATGATTGTAGTGTTGCATGGGCACTGACTCTCAGTGATATCCTCTGCGTATTGCCATATGAGTGTATGCATAATAGATGCCCCTCTATTGCACAGCGCAAAAAGCAATGTTGTGCATTGCAATCCTCCATGTGTGTTGTTTGGTTACTTGGCATATGAGAGACGGAATCTCAAACTTTTGCTGTAAATTGTTTAGTCAGATAAAAAGGAATAGATTGTGAAGGTCAAAGATGGATTTAAAACTTAGACCAAAGGCAAAGTGAAAACAAGTTTAAACTTTGAGCTGTTTTTCTGTAGCATTAAAAACACACAACAACAAAAAAGCACCACTGTCATTTTATAAAGCAAAAAATGACACAAGTACATAGGCACACAACATGTGCCTGGTTGGTAAAACCATACCCTAACCTCACTCTCCCTAGCCTGGTGTCATGGTTGGTAAAACCATACCCTAACCTCACTCTCCCTAGCCTGGTGTCATGGTTGGTAAAACCATACCCTAACCTCACTCTCCCTAGCCTGGTGTCATGGTTGGTAAAACCATACCCTAACCTCACTCTCCCTAGCCTGTGTCCTTGTTTGGGGAAAATGCCAGAGATGGTTCAATACGTTCCATGGTGAACCGTCCTCTTCCCAAAGTCAAAGAGGTTGGGTGCGGTCAGCATCTAGTCACCTTGTTATGAGGTCAATGCCAGGTAACACGAACCAGACACACATCTACACTATCAACAAAATCCCTCTCTTAATACAAGTCAGACAAAACTATGAGAGTGACTCAAGCCATTTTGATGATGATGACATTTTGTGTGTGTGTGTGTGTGAATGTGTGTGTGTGTCCCAGACTGCTGAGTGGTCACACTTCAGTTTTTTACCGGATGATGAGACGCAAAACAATGCAGCAGAGATGCTGCCTCTACCGGGAAAGCCTCCGTCTCTGCTGAATGCAAACACACACTGTGCACTTTTACACATCAATAATTTTTTTTCATCTATTTATTATATTCAAATATATCAACTGGGAATTCAAAATATTTTATGAAATGAAGAACGATCCTCCTCTGTTCAAGAAGTAGACTGTATCAATCGAGTCAGCGAGGTTTGACCTTAAACAACAAACCCCTACAGCACCAAGACCGTTTGCATACCATGCTGAATGAAGAACAATCAACATCTAAAGCATGTTTGTCTTCTCCAGCACCTGGATAACCGAGGGCAGGCAGCAGCCTGAAACTGAAGACACAGGGCCCCTTGTGAGGCTTTCTCTCTGCCATCACTTATCAGCCTCTTCATCTGCTAGCGAGGCTTAAGAGCTAATTGGCGGTGTGGCTCATAGAATCCAACTCTATTGGACGTGACACTGAAACCTCGGGCACGGACCATAAAGCGCCCAAGATTGGATTGGCTATTTGGCTGCCGTTCACCCGCTCACCGCCCCAGCCCCCCCCCCCCCCCCCCCCCCCGCCCCCCCTTCTCCAACTTTTCCGTTTCTTCCCATCTCTTTACAAGCCTCCTGTCTCACTTCACAGTCAACGTTCCAAGAACCGACAGTGTTGTGGGTGAAATTGTATTCAAACAAGTCAGAAGAAATTGTGTCTCTTCTTTTGTCCACAGCATCTCTCAGGCATGTGTAAAGGCACTTAAATCAATGTATTCACTGTTATACTTGGTGTGAGTAATGCCATTCTGCTTATAAGAAAATACACATTCTCATTCAAATCACTGTCATCTGGGTTGCAGTTATTTTTCGGTCAACTCAGTTTCTGTAATCTTGACAACCCCAGTGGATCTTGGGTAATTTTCACATAATTGAATGTTTACAAGTTACATATCCCTTCAGCCATGAAAAGATACAATTATGTATTGTAGGGTTCTTTACCAGTAACAAGAAAGAGCCTCAGGTAAATATGTGTGTTAGTGTTTCTCCAAAATGACAAAGCGAGGTAATAAGTGCCAGTGACTGGACTGAATTATTCCCTCTTGTAATATTCTAGATGTAGGAAAACCAAGTGTCAGATTTCTCTGTCTGTTGTACAACAGAGAGGAATCACTTTACCACACTTCACTGAATAAGGTCCACACAGTAATATAGTGACAGTGATATAAACCTTGGCAGCACTAGCATTCCAGAGTATGCGGACTGCACATTTCACTTTGTCACCTACTTAGTGAGTGTTACGTTTCTCTCTACAAAACCAAACTGTTATAAAGTACATGGACCAGATATCTAGATTCTTACGAGAGAACAGATACGATGCTGGTGGATAATTATAAAGATGTGTTTTCTGTAGTAAAACAGTACTCTGAAACCTAATACAGCTTTTGTTTCACATAACTTGACATAACATATGAAACATAATAAATCCAATGAATTGTTTAAAGTAAATGTTGTTATTCTTTAATATCCTGCTGTTTATCTGTTTAATTGGAACATTATACATGGAAAAATAAACATGGGCCCGTGCATTTATTGTGTCACAGAGAGCTCAGTGCAAGGACTCTTCTCCCTCACAGCAGTCTGTAGAAACCTGGTGAGTCAGTCTTGTTAAGTCACTGTCAATCTTCCACTCAAGGTTAATGGCCGTTGTAAGCCATCTTCAAAGATTGGACACACTTTATGGAACATTTGATCTCTAAGTTGGGCCATAGGAGCCATATGCTTAATTGAACACAAGATTAACTGGTTCACTTTCAAGCCACATATTCCTGTAGTAAGGGCTGGTCACACATTGTCCCTTTGGAGATTCCATGTTAATGTCACAATGCTTTTTTATGACACAAACTTGTGGTCAATTTACAGACAGACTGAATAGTTTCTCAGTCATGTTTCTGAACAATGAAGAAAAACTGAAGAATAAAACAAGCACCTTGTGTTGATATTTGGAGATCAGTCATATACAAACCACCCAAAATGTTCCAAGGTCATAACACCATACCATTATAAAGGTTATATGTGTTAAATGTATTTCTAGGTTGTGTGATAGTACAGTCCAAAGGTACGTAGGCAGGTAAGAATGTCCACCTCTTTCCCTTGTATAATGGACATCTTGGGTGGATTGTAAAAGCTACTGTATTTCTTCTGTCATCATCAGCTTGTGTGTTTGTGTTCTGGGTCAAGGGCTCGGCCCAGGACAATGCTGTCAGGTTGTTCTCAGGTTACTGGGTATGCTTACAGAACACGCTGATGGGATGGATATGAAACAGGTCAGACACTATCTCCCACACCCATATCATATTTGAGGTTAGCTGCACAGAAAATGATGCAGGGTACACTCGTGTCTAAATGAATAAATGCAATGCATTGTCATCAAAAAAATATATAATTGACCATAAATGTGTAAAGTGTTGTATTCTAATGTTTTTGAAACCATGTCTCACTTGCCAGAAAGATGCAACTTCCAAAGACTTGGAAGTTGACTTGGAAGTTGACTTGGAAGTTGACTTGGAAGTTGACTTGGAAGTTGACTTGGAAGTTGACTTGGAAGTTGACTTGGAAGTTTACTTGGAAGATTTGGCTTCCTAAAACTTGGAAAAAACTTTCAGACTACAGAAAATACACTGCCCTATAACAGGGGCCAAAAACATCCGTTCTCTTCTGGGGGAGGGAAATGGGAGCAGGGGGAGGTTAGACCCCTTGATGGGTCCTGGGACGCTGGAGTTAATGAGTGTTATTGGAGAATCGGCCGGGTGCTTTTCTGGCTCCGCACTCCAGAAGATTGCGTGGCTAATGGGTCTGTAAAGAGCTGCTGTGACGGGGACCCTCTTCTCCTCCATTAGTCTGATTGCTGGGCACTGGGAGTCTGGCAAAGGTTTAGGGAATGAAATGCCATTTTTAACACTGGGACATGCTTGAGGGATGCAGCGTGTTTGAGAATCCAGCACTATTCCCTTTCTATTCAGCAAAGCGTATTGTGTCAACAGACAGTGCCGGGTGATTGAACCAGTCTAACAGAAGGTGATTGGTGTTTTGTGCTTGTAGAAAAAGTATGTCCACTGGACTAAGAATAACTCCAAAACAACTGATTCAATTAATTCCATCATCAACCAAACGGACCCAGGCGTGTTTCAGTTGGAGTTAAATCGGTCAAGTGGAGATTTCAGATCATAAAAATAGGAACAAAACTTGAAAATAGATGGGTGTTCCTTAGTATGTTGCTTTTACTGTGTTTCTGTGCTGCTTTGACTCCTCTGTCTTTAGCTGGGGCCACAAGCAGCACCTGAAATGTTTGTCTGTGTCAGACATTAGAGCCATACAGTTCATCATGCAATAAAAAGACCCAGATGAGCTGTCGTTCAGGAGGGGCTGTGTGGCGTGATGGATCACAAACTACGACTTTATCGTTCTCCGGAAGTTGCTGGAACTCTACGGCCATTTACTGTATTGAGCAGAGCTAAATGTGATAGATGGCAAGGCTTTGTTGTGACCAAATGTGATGACCAAGGCTGGTTCTCCACTCAGGTGTGGATAAACTGTTTGTTTGAGTGCCCTAAGGACTGATTTGGAGCCACAGTGGAGCAAGATAGATAGAGGGAGAGGTTTCAATTATGCAAAAGAACCCTGTTGATTGGTTTAGAAGGGTTCATTGCAGCCTGGGGTCAAACAGAACAGTGTACAAAAGGAAACTGTTCTTTGCTATGGAGAATAAAGATATGTTTTTTGATCAATCTTTTTTATTCAGAAGACCACATTGACACAATTACATTCTTTGTCCATTGTATGCAATCATTTAGAAAGGTTTATTATTGAGGTCTTCACTGCCTTTCGATCATTGAGAGAGTACATCTTTTTCAGGCTTGTGTAATTGTGCCTGAACCATTTTTTCCAACTTATATTACTTTCTTACTAATTGATGTCCCTAAGTTGGATGCAACACAAGCCAATGGACTGTAAGGCCATTTATCCTGTAGGTGTGGCAAGAGGACCCCTAGAAATAACACACAGAATCAGATGAAGAGTCCAGAGTATGGGTCACATTGGAGGTACAGTCGTATACGTGACACTCTTTTGTACGCTCTCCTTTCTCCTCTTCCCTTGAGTGTGAGGAGATACTTGGAGCTCATGGTTCCTAATACAAGCCTTTGAAAATGAATCCCTAATTCATCCTCATCACAGCAAGGGAAAGGGAGCAGACTTTTTTAGTGCCTGGGCATGGAGAATCAATGAGAAATCTGTAATGATTTACAGCCGGTCGAAAAATACATTACCCAGCTTCCATCTGACAAGGGTTTTACAACCAAAGTTTAATTAAGTTGGTAGTTTTCCTCACATACAAAGCTCAGCATCAGTGTCTTCACTCCTCTCCCCCCTCTCCCCCCTCTCCCCTGACAGTCCTCCATCACTCTCCTTATGTTACCAATGCCAATGATACCGTAACGTTCTATGAAATTGTAAGCATTTAAGCATTTATTTTAAGTTTCATCTGATGTGAAGAGGGTTGACATGTCCTCTACCCTTCTTTATTTCAGACGCTTCGCCTGTGAAGAGTAAGCTGAGGAAATCCCAGTGTGTAACTAGTTCTCCGACATGACTCTATCGCTCCACTCCCACAAACAACCTCCACCTACCTCCAGTCAGATGGATCTGTGCCGATTAAGGAACAGCTAGTAGCTTTAGTGTGAAAAATAGAGCCATTAGTGCCTCAATTAGTCTCATATTGGGGTGATGGAGCGCAGTGGGAGAGTGAAGGATGTTGTTTCTCTGTGAGGGGACCCAGGAAGGCGAGACGAGTAATGTTTTCAGCCCTTAAGTCTGGCTGATGGCTGACACTTTGACAGCTTGAGGGTGCTAGGGACCAAGCTGGTTGGAAGTAGAGGCGTGTCTTAAGGCTTAACTCAACAGTTTCCTATTCTGAGGAGAAATGGAAATTCCATGGTAGTTAAGTGAGAATATATATATCTTACTGTGAGTGGTGAAACTTCCATCAATGGCATTTGACTTTGTACAAGTAGCTCCTTTCTCACAATCTGCTGGGTTATTTTTTGTAATAAAGCCTCTTCAGAGTTTTGTTTTATTATCAGCAAACTAATGCTTTTTGGGTATGGAAATAGTCACGTCTATGAGATAATATCATAGATTCTATATAAGATCTATATAACGATTCATGTCAGTTGGAAGCAGGTGAAACAAGCATTACAGAACATGCATGAATTATTCTCTGGATGGTATTTCTCCTAATTTACCCTTTGTGCACAGCAGGAGAATATGTCAAAGCAAACACAAATTCAGGTGTCCATTTCCTTGCAGCCTTTGAATTCATGCAGCATACTGAGGTAGCCTCAGGGTGTCTGTAAAATACATAAACTGTGTCGTGCAGAGTCCTTGCCATCAGGTTTTGAAATTGATGGTGGTGGAGGCAGAAGTTTTCGGTCCCAGATTTGACCACTCCTTTTTACAAGACCTTCTCCTGTCCAGTGTCATCCTTTACCAAGTGCTAATGAGACAGACGGATGGACAGACCGACAGAGAGACAGACAGACAGAGACAGACGGACAGATGATAGATAGTCAGATAGATAGATGTGAACTCTCTTCCAAGAGAGTCTCTTTTAAGTGTTCCCTTGCTGCAGCTGCAGAAAAGTCACAAGGTCCATCAACGGGAACCTCCACCTAGATAGTATGCAGCGAAGACGACTGACAGGTGACAGTTTTCAGACTGTAATGATATTCCAAACTGAGTTTCTTTCAAGTGAAAAATTGTCATGTCTTGTGGGCTCAAAGGCACACGTATACTATTCTGACTTCTGTGTACATAGGTGGCACAGTGCCTTGCACAGTTACTTCAAAACAAGAAGGTCCTGGGTTCAATTCCTGCTTCGGCAACTGTTTAGTGGTCAGGTGGGCTATCTCTCGGGCCTTTTCTGTTTGTATGTTCTCCCTGTGCTCACATTGGTTTCCTCCACAAAGAACCCCAAATTAAAAGTATGGAGAGCACATCACTCTTCTGCCCATGTTCCTGGCCAGGCATGAGGTGAACACTTGGTATTGGCCTTGATGTGGCTGAGGATTGTTTCTGGCTGCCCCGGAATGGTGGAAAATATGATGGGAAAATGCAGAGAACACATTTCTATGGAAACACACCCTGCTGTTGTGTGTCCGAAATTCCTTGAGTGAACGTACCATTGACACAACTAGACAGGCATTTACATACCCCCCCTTACATACACACACACACACACACACACACTGTTGTGCCTCCTCTCTCCCCTTCAGTCGCATGCTTTCTGCCATTAAAACCCACTTTGCTGCCCCACAACACCCCTCACTCCTCCCCCTGTTTTAACTGAGGTGGAGGAGGGATTCATCAAGCGTGGAACAGGATCCACACACCACTGGGCTCTGCTGCTGAGGACGCTACTTAGGAGGACCAGAGGACGAGGTGCCCTGGCTCCCAGAGGAACTGCTTACGATAGATGGGAATCCAATTTCGTTTCGAATCAAATGCATCATTTATATTGTGTCTTTTATACAGATATCAATACAAAGTCATTGCTTCACTCCGCACACAGCAGATACTTTCCAGCCAGGTTCATCACTAATGGTGTGATATATGCAGACGGTGTGCTGACAGCATTTTTAATTGTTTGTGGCCTGATATATCTTATGAGAAAAATCTTTAGAGGGGGCATCTGGACAATGAAGTAAATGCTTGGTGAATATTGAATTGATACAACTGACCAACCTGCATTATACATAAGCCTGAAATACAAATGTCATTGAGATGAGGGCAGAGCAGTCCAGCTCTCAGTCCAAGACCCCGGCTGAATGTTACCGTATGTGCAGGCCTTGCATGTTCAAAATCAAATTGAAAAATTCCTTGGAAATTATGCGAAGAACGTAACAATGATAAGAGAGTATTAAAAAATACATTAAAACCAGGTGAGAAATTAAATAAACGGATAGTGATGAAGCCTTTCTCTGAAAATGTAAACGCAACCCAAACCTGCAATATAGCCCCGAGCACAAGAGATGGAGAGACGCCGGAGTTTCTCATTAACGGGAAGCCCGGGTCACGGTCAGATGACATGTAAATAATCACAACCAGGAAAACAAATTATAAACTGTTCATCAAATGGTTGAAAAAAGGTCAGTATTGACGTTTCAGCATTGACACCCATATCTCAATTTTCCCAGCTCTGCACCTGTCTAATATTTAAAATATGAATTAAATGTATTTCTGAAAGACCACAGTACCACAATATCATCAACTTGATAATTACATTGGAATTCATTGGAATAGAAAACGGTCTTCTACAGAAACAAGAACCACTACATAGACAGCCCTGCCCCATACACAATATCTGGTGGATTTGCCTGGATATGTGAATGTTGAGTCATGAGAGACTATCATCTTCCATAAGAATAAGAGCATCATCCTGCCAGCCATAAATCTCCAGATATCCAGACACTGTAAATCCCTCAACATCAGAGAGATCCAGTCATCCCAGGAGTGACACATCATTTTAGGTATGCCACTTGTACGTTGAGCGTCTCCATAAACACACCAGGCACTGTCTTAGACACAAATTAGGGTGTAAACACTTTTTTACTACAATGACCCATGCATGATTGATACCAGGTCTTACCCTCCAACACACTGTTCTCTCTTTAGGCCATGATTAACCTTGCACCTGTATAATTCATTCTACCTGTTTTTAGTCTAGTTCAATTACAACGTGGCTTTTGAGGCCTTCCCTGCTTTTAAGTAGAAACACCTTGACTCACTAAGTATTTTTAAAAACCATGCGTGCCTGAGAGAGCTGACAGCCAGGACAGCTGTGATTAGAATTAGGGGTAATTGCGTTTTTTTCTTTTTGATGCAGGCCGTAGGCGTTATTGACTAGCATGCTTTTCATCAGGAGGACATCACAGCAGTCAGCAAGACGTCTGGTGTCACATAAAAAAACCTGCCTGTCTAAAGGTTGTTAAAATATCGCTGCTGCTGGCACTTTTTCTGCCGTAGGTGAGATGTTGGCTGTCACTTTGCACGGCTGACTCGGGGAATGAGGTTCAGAGGGAGTGAAACTCCTTGTGGCCTCTACAACCTTGCCAAACTAAATCTAACACTTCCTTAAGGGTTGAGTAGTTGTGCTTGTGTGAACACCTACAGTATTTTATAGAGGCCAGGTGGCAAAGGGGATTTTTGTTGCTACTCTCAAATACAACATGCAGAGAAATACTACATTCGCAGGTATCGCGAGAAGCTTCATTTGTTGACAAATGACATGTTTCTTTTGTGCCCTCAGGCCAAGCGAAAAGTATTTAGTTGTGGAGAGAGAAGCTTAAAGAGGAGCATCTTGAGACCTTGCCAGAAGGACGGTAGGGACGTAGAGTTGTGTAGTTGAACAAAGAAATCATCGCGGTGGCGCATGGAAGAAGAAGAAGCACCGCATTTGTTTACTACAAGATGAAGAAAAGACACACGCTTTTTGGAGCTGCTGTGCGATCAGTATAATAAATGTTTATGTTTTCAAAAAATACGTTCCTATTAGAATTTTCTGTTGATCTTCATATGTGGATTCACCCTCATTGTCCTCTCATTTGTCTGAATATTAATAACCAGAAAAGCAGCTGTGCTGATTGCCAACACGGCCTTGTGTTATGGCTACAGCAGAAGTATGACTTTAGCCTACTCCTCCAACTGAGGTAATTCACTTGGGATGAGGCGTAATTACAGTAATACAGTGATGAATCCATACTTCACCTCCAAACTCAATTTAGCTGAGATAGTAATCAATGCTCCTATCACAAGCCTCATTTATTTAAGGCCTTTCTGTTGCCCCCTTCCACCCCGCTCATGTCCCGTGTTTTGACAGAAATTGCCTGTGTGTTTCTGTTTATGACTTCTGTGGGCATTCACTTACTAAGAAGCCAGGGTTCTAGTTTAAATTTGACATTGCAATTCACTTTGCCAACAACCTAAATATTTTTTTACCTACAGTGCTGTTTGAATTGTTCGATTTTGTTTAGCCAGTGGGAAATGTAAACACAGAATACTTTTCAGAGGTTGTCATTTGTATTGATACAATAAACTGTTCTGGGTTTTTGAGTGCATTTATGGCATGTAGCCATGCTTGGTGTTGAGATATTGGATGTGCAGATAGACTGGGGGAAACAGAAACCTCTCCAATAAATTATTGTGTTTGACAAGGCACATAAAACCCAGTTGTTTTCACCGTTTGTATTGGTATTTTCTTAAATAGAAAAAAGTTAGAAAGTAACAGCCAAACTTCCGTGGCTAAAAGAGAACAGCTCTTCAACTTCCCTGTCCACCTCTCTGTCATTCACTCAACTGTCAGAACAGCCCAGTACTTCCCATACTCAGACATGGGCCTTTCCAGCATTAATCACAGGTTTGCATGACACCGGCAGAAACTATCCATAAACCTGATAGCCTCTCCAAGAGCCTCACACTTTATCTAATTTAATACACCATTGCTGGGGCAGTCATAACCTTGCCAAAGGGGATGATATATGTTATTAACTTGGACAGGAAACTTCCTCAAAACTATCCAATACAATCACAGGAAATAGAAGGCTTTTTATTGTGAGCATGAGAATCTGGGAATTGTGAACAGATATCTATCTCCCTGTGTTACCCCAGATAAAAGGTAAGCTCTCTCATGGTGATAGGCAGGAGCAAGACAGTAGCCTGCATGCAGCTGGTCAGTCAGATTGAACCGATGACATTTGAACTCAATAGAATTCAGAAATATGGATTTGCCTACATATTTTTCATTTGTATGTTATTTTCCAGTTTTCTCTTGTTTGTCTTTATAGCTTTAAAGTGATTACTAAATACATATTTTTCAGAGAGTAAAGACTTCATTAGCCCTCATTAACAAAAATGTCAATTGGGCACTGCTCAGACAAAAACCCAGCAGAGATTTTTTGCCCTGTCAAATCTCTAGCTGAATATTATAATACAAATGGTATAAACTGCATGTATAATCTGGTATTTCAGACTCAATAATCAGTGTCTTGACCAGCCACAAGCTTTCACCGGACCCAACACACAAACAACCCTTCACATAAATAATTCCTGCAGTGACAGCAACATAAGGATGGTGTTATGCCCCAAGGTTAGGGGCACGGCCTTCAGTCCCCTCACTAACAGTTATAGCTGCCGCCTGGGGCCATGATTTAAGAAACATATTGCAAGTCTCATTTTATTCACTCCCACACCTCTGGAATGGTGTGGCGTGAATGATTATGATCATTGTGTTTTGCTGACCCAGAGCCTTGAGTCTTTGGCAACCCTCCAAACCCAACCTCCCTAAAGACACAATACATATTCAAAGGAGATATTTTAGTTTGACTCCAGAGAGAAACCAGGGTCGACATCCAATCTACAAAAAGTGGATGTTTGAATCACAAGTGGAGGAGTAATCGGCTTAGGGACTGTCTGAACACTGTGATACATCAGCAGGGTGTCATAAAACACAGGTCATGGGCCATGAAAAAAATGCTTCTGAGTTTGTTCATTGTTTGCAGTTGATCTGGAAAATGCTAATATGAGTTGTTTAGACTTACATCCCTCAGCGTGAAAACAGGGTTCATCAGTGGATACTGTAGGCAGATTTAAATTTAAGATTAAGAACAGCTATAAGAACTGTTGTGTGTGGCTATGTAATATTCACACTGTACAGAGTGAACTATTGGGAATCCTAAGAATCAAGGCCGTAGCCATGGAGTCAACATTGGGGGGAACGAATTACAATTTTTATGATAATTTCGGACAGAGTGCATGGTTGCCTGTCGTAGCGTAACACATTAATATTTTGATATCGATATATTTGGGGGGGGGGGGGGGGGGGGGTTGCATTTTGACCAGCTTTGAATGTTGGGGGCGATGTGTGGATAATGATTATGGCCTTGCCAAGAATAAATATGTGCTTTGAAAAACTGTGATTTTTGTTGTGCATTGTGTTTCATAGCTGCTTGCATAGCCTACAATGAAGCATATTAATATTATAAAATGTGGTATTTGTCTCAATCTCATTGTAATGTGCTTGACTTAAAAGGTATGTCTGACAGACAGACATACTTAACCTACGACAGTGTCAAACAATACATCTCTGTACAGGCCATATGATCTATCTCTGGCTGCCTTAGGGGCCGTGTAATGAACCACTAGCTCTGACAAAATGCATCCTCTCGCCTGTCAGGAACCCCTTCCATCACCAGTGGTTTGATTGGTTGGGAATATTCCGTAGCACATGCACATGCAATAAACAAGAGACTGGCGCTGGTCACTGCTGCATTAATGAGGGATCTGGCTGGCAGCCTTGGAGCGAAACAGCCACTAAGTTCTGCAGGATAGAAAGATACTTCTCAGGATGTGGGTTGTAATTGTGTGTGTGTGGGGGGGGTCACTTTCTGTCATGGGATAATTTTCTCAAATGCTCACTGTTCAGTTCCCCCATGAGGAAAGATTGTATCATGATGGAGAATCCTTTTCTGTCAACTTGCCTCTAGATTCAAAACAGCTCTTCTGGCACTGAAGCATACCTAACACCCTTTGTTTTGTAAGTGGTACTCAAGGTAAGAAAGGAATTAATTACATTCCCAGATGTGATGTAGCCACAGTTCTGCCAAAATCAACTATAATGATATCGTTTGTCAACTTGTGAATGCCTTCATTTTTCTCTTTAGTGACAGTGTAGACCTGTGCACTGCCAGAAAAAATGCACATATCATTTTGCCACTGCTGATCATTGAGAGTGATCTATGATTGCCTCAGGCCAGACCCTAAAGAGCCTTATTATCCACACCTTTAAAACAAAAGAATTGGACGACTTTGAAGAGTCTCCTCTGGAGTAGACACATTATTGATTTACTGACCCCCCCCATACACACACACATACACACACACCCACCCTCAAAATGCTTGGATGCTTGCACTACCGATAATAAGGGCGAAGCCCCCATTTAAGTGGTGCCTATGGTACCCAGTGAAGTGGCTTTGACACGGCCAACTTTCCCACTGAGTCCATTAGGGTTTCAGCAGTGTCTGTAATGTAATAGATGTTGTCCTCTTTATAAAGAGTCCTCTGCCCTGTCTATCTTGTCTCATTGTCCATAAATGTGTACAATAACTCCTTATTCCTCGTAAGCGGCGTCCTTACTTTGCTCACTACTGGGATTACGGTGGGTAAATGAACAGCAAACAAATACAATTGGAAACCCAAAACTAAGGTATGTATTTTCATGTCGCATTTCATGTTCCTGTCTATTGCATTTGAGATTTTGGACGGATATGAGAGTAGAAAAGGGGATATAGAGTTGAAGGGGGACTCAACAGGAACCTGTGTGGGTAGGTGTGTTAGATTACTATCTTGAAACTGTGAGAAAAGAGACCTGAAAATACATCAGGTATTAGAAGAAGAGAGACAGGACAGAAATAAATAAGTAAAGCCCATCTAGAAAGTCTACAGCACCTCAACAGCCCCGGCCGTGGAGACGTGATAAAGGAACATGGGTGTTCAGAGACCTTTGAGGACCAGCGGTCAAGACGAAGAAGAAGCGGGAGATTTTAGATGTCGGCTTACAGCAGAGAGGCCCATTTCTTTGAAAGGCTTATTTCACAACTGAATCACACTCAGGGGAGGCCCCTTCGTTCAGCAGCCTTCCAACATTGCTCTCAAACGCTTACAGGAAAATACTATTTCATTATAGTTTAACACAGTGGAATTCTGAAAGAATTCAACAATAAAAAAGGCATTAGGGGCAGTGTGTGTCACCCAACCTGACTTTCATCAAACTAATTCAATTTTTCTTTCAATTTTAGGTTTCAGTTGACTGATCTGTATCGCATGTCGGATTATCTGTCAATCAAGATAATACAAATACAAAGACAGAACACAAATTGTATAGTGGATGAGAGCAATGAGTGGCACTGACTTGTTAACAACCCCTGTCTCTCACCTCAGTAGACTGGGGGTGTATGGGAGCATAAGCACCCTATCAGTAAATATATCAACCATCTTGACCTTCCGTTTCAGGACTTTAACAAAAGCGATCGATAGTGCTTCGAGCTTAGACACTTTGCTTCAGAGAAAAATACACCGCAGACCTTGTAGCGGATGTCAGAATGATGAATGACTACAGAGATTAGACTTATGTTGTGCCTTATAAACTACACCTGGGAGACGTTAACTATTATTTGGGCTCATTTTATACTGTTTCTGGAAAATACTCCTCTGTATTGATATCTAGTCAGTAGTGTGTTGTCCTTTTGAGGGTAAACTTTTTTTAGCTTTTAGACAAGTTGTGCATATCTCATATTTTGAATAAAGGGTCTATACATATATTGGAACTATAACCATGACAAAGTGAATGAGGCTTTGTTCCATCCGCATGCTGACATGGTCTCGCACAAACCTTTTCAGCTTGTACCAGATTCATTCAGAGAGTTTTTCAGAACACGGAGAATCAATTCTAAAAATGCCACCTCTGTGTTCCGTTACTGGAATAAATAAACATATTTAAGGTGACATGCAGGTGCCACCCCTCTGAGTGAAGCAAACTTGCTCCAAATGAATTGTGGAGCGACAAATGGAACAGGCACCTGAGTCCTGTGATATATATATAAAATTCTTTTTTTTCTTCCTAGTCTTCCAGGGTTAGTTATTATCCTATTGACAAATAAGGTATGTTTCACATGGTATTGGTCATCTTTTCAGCTGATTTTTATCATCTTGTCCAACCATATAATTTTTTCATGTATTGTTATTTGCATAGTTGTTCCTGGATTCTTTTCTGATGATTTGACAAGATCCAAGGTTACAAAATCGTCCAAGATTTTGTTGTGAGTGTCTTTCTGCATATACCAGTTAATATGGTTTGTACTTGGTGTCACCTTGTTAGGGTGTATGTTTGTGTAGGTACAGTAATCAACAAATCTATATTTATATTATATTAGATGCATGCTGTGAAGCTGCTATATGCATGGGAAGGTCAACAATGACATTCCCATAATAAAGAAAGACCAGCCTAGTCCATTTATTTGCTGATTCATTATTAAGAATGTTTGCTCAATTCCATGTTATCCAAAGAGTCCTGTGAGTTCTATGTTTCTGCCATTAGAATCCTCATTACAAGCAAGTGCAGAACCACAGAAGAAGACCGACACGGAGCAAAACAACAGAAGAAGACTATGCATATTTTATCGTTAAAACAAACTAAAAGCCAAATAAATAATGGCAGCATAGTATGTTTAATAGAAAACCTTAAATAGGGAGCTCAAAATATAAACAGTGGGGATGTGGGATTTCCTTCCAGCCAAGACAAAGAAAGGTCTTGGAGGCTTTTAAATGGTCTGGCAAATGGACACTTAAGACACCCACTCCTATCAAATATTCACCCCTGAAAGAACACATCCTTTATGGGAGAAAATGTCAAATGTGCCATTGAAATGCTAAAATTAGATGTAAATATTGTCCTTTGGCAAAAGGAATGTTGAATATATATTTGGTGAATATGAGTGGATATACCTACTTTTTTCTTCTGGAAATATCAAATAGCGCTGGGAGAATCAGGAACAAAGACACTGGTATGTAGCCATCACAAGTTAGCTTAATGCAATAATGCTGCCAAGCAAGAAAGTTTCATTAAGTACCAATTGTGCTGATGACTTTGGATACTGAAGTGAAATCAAACAATGTGGTCACCTCAAACTCTTTTATAATGATAGTAAGAGCAGAGACGTCTCTCGCTTTGCTGCCCTCAACATGAAAACAGCCCAGAGGTCCTGGATCACCTCTGAGGACACACATTAAGCATGCTGGAGTTTACATCTGGGGCTGTAACTACAAAAGGAATAGGAATGAGAGTTTATTGCAGCGAGACCGTAGAGAACAGGTTGCCTGGTTTAACAATACTTAACAACTTCAGGCTTTTTTTAAAGGTATCTGGGAATGGAGAGCAATAAATAATAATACCGAGATTAATTACAAAGTGCAATAGCAAAAACAAATGTTAACTGCAAATTAATTCCATAAGTATCATGTGTGGGATTTTATGCCTTAATGAGTCATAAGATAGAACACATTTGATATAAAAGCACGGAAAAACGATATTTTAAGTAAGTCCATTTGTTCCCCTCTCTTTGAAACTCCCCTTGATGGTTGAGTCTGCCAACCTAATCTTTTCCAGATCAACTTGAATTTTGCTCATTTAATCGTTCTGGTTTAATGGACTCTATTTGCAGTATATTGGGTTACAGGATTTATTGTTGTTTTTCTGTATTTTTCTTGGTTTCAGACTAGTGAACTTCATAAATGAAGAACAAACATTTGATTGGTCTCCCCTTCAAAACAAAACAGCTAACATCATTTTAAGATAGGATGATCATATTCGACTGGCTCAAAGTATTCTGTAACAATATTTAAGTAGCTTACATGCAATCTATTGTTGTGGATTGCTGAAGTTTCTGACGACCATAAGGCAGAGATAACAAACAAATAACACTAATCCCTTGAAGCCAATTACACTTGCAGTGCAGAAGAATTCTGTTGTTTCTCTTGTGAGTTCTGAACCGTAATGCAGCTTGATTGAAGGACCAGTATCCTGAGGGAACTCATTACTAATCATCCACTGTGTGCTCAAAAGGATGCTGTCTTCATCATTCCCAGAGCCCTGACATCCCGATTGGCTGTGGCGTGGCGGCCTGTCACAGTGCGTTAGGAGTGGCTGGTGTGTTAAATGTCAGTTGATGTCTTTCGACGAGCGACCTGTCACAGACATTGACAGGGTTCATCCTCTGATGACACACTGGCAGCCATCATCCATAAACCTGCACCAGTCTTCTCTCCATCTCTAACAATTTCTTTCTTTCTCTCTCTCTCTCTCTCTCTCTCTCTCTCTCTCTCTCTCTCTCTCTCTCTCTCTCTCTCTCTCTCTCTCTCTCTCTCTCTCTCTCTCTCTCTCTCTCTCTCTCTCTCACTCTCTTTCTTTCTCTCTGTCGCCTTGCCTCTTCCCTTCTGTTTCTCTCCACCCCCCTCTCTTTTCCTCTAGCTCTGAAGTTCAGTCATGAAGAACAAACTTCGTCATGCAGGAAGTTCATCCAGAGACATATGTGTAGAGAACTTGGTGTGCCTCACATAAAATTCAGTCCAATGAAAAGTTTAAATGATGACTAAGGCTGTACCAAGTGCCAGTACCGGTACTCTATGAACATGTCATGGAGAATTAAAAAAGGTTATTACATCTTCAGACTAGCTTACATCTTCCAACTTTGTGCAGGGAAATTATGATAATAAATGCAACTCATCTGAACCCTTTGTGGACAATTATGTTCTAGTGCAGGGGCTAAAGACCTCGTTTATGTTGGTCCACAAGAGAATCAGTCTGACGTTTGATTTGGTGCACTCCTCCGTCAGGGTTGGACATGACTTGGCATTTCCATCATAGGCTGTAAACATACTTTAGGCCTCTCTGTGACTAGTGTATACAACTTAATGATGGTGCCAGATGTTAATTTAACAAGCACCATTGGCTTTTGCATCAGAGAGCAGCACTATGGTGGTAATTACCATCTGTTGAGGCTCATACAGCAGATTCTTCTCCAGCAAAGCACCGTATGGTTTCACCATGGCCAATAGCCTGTGTGGTCAATTATCAAACCTTGTGTTCAAATCTTACCAAAACTAAGAAGTAAACATTTTTACTATACATTTTAGGCCTCAGGCATTTTTGATCCTGCACTACACTACATAACTAATTTAAATAATTAAACTTCAACCAAAAAGTTGAAAATCGATAAAATACTGCTAGAGCCATTTGATGTCAGGTGAAATTATTTAAATCGTTTGAGTGGAGATTTGGCATTGCAAACCACTTGCCAAACACAATCACTTTGGCATGGCAAATAGATTTGCAGGGCAGTATTTGTGTAACCTTGCAGAAATCTGGCCCATGCACCAGGTTGGGGGACAGACAATAGAGGCTGTGGTTAAATGGAACATCCCAGAGTTTGTTGTTTCCTCACATTGATTATACAGAAGAGGTGTTGTGTGGTAAACGAGGGTGCGTCACAGACGTTAATCTGTTTCTGGCCCGTGACATCGTGTTTGTGGTCTGTCCTCTTGAGATTTGCATCATAAGCAAACAAGCCCTTGCTGGGTTATTCCAAAATTATTTTTCAGTCATTGGATAATAACTATGTGGATTACAAGGGGAGGATACAGTGATAGCTAGAACCAAGGTTGTCCCTTTCACAGTCATTCACAAAGAGCAGGCTCTCATGGCAAAGCTTCCATTGGACCTATCAGCTACTACAGACTTCCATTAACACGGATTCTCTAAAATAGTCTGTCGTGTCGATGTCACATTCTAGAAGTGGAACTCCATCTTTGTGATGGTGAAGGACTAAAGTAATGATGGATCACTGTGAGGAGAGCCCTGGTTGTGAACACCCCTGTAATGCCGGAGCCTGGTTACTACTACTAAGGTCCTGTCCAGTAATGCTGTCTACCTTTGATCTGTGCTTGAGTTTTCACTGGAAACACTAATTGGAGTGTGAAATGGGATTTGCTTTGATCCTGTTTCAAGATGGGGCTGCAGCTCACTTCCCAAGACTCCCCGGAATTTAACAAAATACATCTAATGTCAATTATCCTGAATGTCTGTGTTGGTATTATCGGCATCTTTAGTGGTCTGCTTCTAGGCAGAATATGAGATTATTTGTGTTGACCGAAGATGGTACAGGAAAACAGTACTGGAACACAAGATCAAACACTTGCAGAAAGCAAACTGATCCAGCCTCCGCATGGTCTGGCTCAGAACGGTCAGTGTTTTACTTTCCTCATCAAAGAGGTTTCACCTCACAGGTCCTGTAGAGGTGACAAGATGACAATCCACCCTTCTGTCTGGTAGTTATCCCTGCAGGAGCTGACATGGCCCAGGGCTGCCCAGGCTGACTAGCCCTCTGCTGGGATTAACCTTCCCCGCTGGACCCTCTTGCCCACTGGAGGTGTTGAGCTGTGTTGGGCACTAAGGTTTTGGGAACTGGATTGTCCAATCATGTTTAATTAGCTGTGCCTGCTGGTTTCTCTCATTATCAGGTAAAACAAGGGGGATGTGCCGGTAGTGAACAGACTGAGATCTGTGATTTAGATAGGCTGTAAACTCACTCTGCTGATTACTGGGCCATCCTCGTGACCTTGGAGGAAAGTAACATTTGGAGCCTGAGATGCTTGATTAACTGGCAGTTCGAGTCTCTTTTTAGCATTTCACACCTCCCCTCCCACACACACAAAACACAAGCACACACTCCTCATCCCCACCCCATCTTTCTATACCATAACGTTGTTCACCCTGACATGCACAGGGCCAGTGTGGGTGAAGGTTCATTTTTGGAGGAGGTTTGTGCATATGACTGGAAGGATCGTTATAGATGATGCCGGTTAATAGAGGACAGAAGCAGTATTCTACTTCCTCTAGTTTATAATGCAATGCCAGTGTGTGGCCTGCGGCCAGGACCATGATGGTGGTGCACAGAGCAGTTTGCAAAGCAGAGGCTGAGCTCAGCTCTCCGAGTCAGTCCTGCAGCCTACTAGGTATCAGGCCGAGCAATTCATTATTGTGTGTGAGAGCAAGAATCTTTGTCAGAAGATGAAATATGAAAACCACGAAGCCTGTGTGTGCTGGATATTCATTTATCCTGCGTTAAATAGAGACCTGTCATGTACACGTGTGAACATGTACATTCATCATACGTATACCCAAGTATACGGATCAATTACAGAAATAGGTAGCATGGACATCTTTGATGTTGACACTTCATCTTCACAGTACTGCTTGGACAGCTATTTAAGCGCCATCTGTTTAGAAATATGATGGTTCATTCTTAGGAACATATCAGTCTGTTAAAATGAATCAGTACCTCTCATATATCAGTAGAAGGTGTAGACTACTATTTCAAGTAAACAGAAGTAATCATTCAATATTATATCATTTAAAATGATAGATGCCTTTCCTGAGTGTTATGAACCATACAGTATTTCCTGGAATCTAGTATAAGTGATAAGGTGGAGAACGATGTAAGGTTCCTGAAAACCCAATCAAAGAAATTCTAACTATTCATTTGGTCCTTCCAAATGTTGCAGAGACACACACCTCAGCTGTCTTTAAAAAGGCCATGTCACGTCTGAGAGGACAGAAAACCAGGAGGCAAATTTATCAAGACTTCTCTGGAGACTGGCCTGAATATTTTCCATCCAGTTCCCATAAATACATAATTTCCTCTCTGCCACAGAAGAGGCACCGGACAAATCAATATGTTGCTGTAAATTTAACCCAGCAACATATTTATCCGTCTCTATGGAGACAAAATATCTCAAAAAGATTGATGGAGGAATTCAGGAATCAATAAATGTTGACACGTTTATAGGAGAAATAAACTACTGTATAAATTCAGTTACTTTAGATATTAGGGTTATATTAATGTCAATCAGCCAATGTATATTTCTTCACACGGCTTGGAGTGCATGCTTCTCTGGTGAATGAGAGCATTTGATATACACGTCTGTGTCTGACATAGATCAAAAAATGTGATTTCAAAATGCTCAAGCCTTGAATTTAAACGGACACTGTTAGTGTTTCAAGTTCTAAATAGTGAGTCAAAGGTTTTAAGTTCTAAATGTGTTCAAATAAACTGGTCTAATTTCTGAATAGGAAAAAGACATGAAAAAGCACGGCTTATCTCCTTTCATAACAACTCACAATGCCCTTCAGCAGAACCAGCCATGGTCGGGGATCTCGGACTATGCGCTCTAAGTCCTCTTCTGAGAGCCATGGATGGAAAAACCCAGCAAATAAGCCCAGGCATGTTTATCATGAAGCCCTTCTGTATCAACAGCGTTTCAGCGCAGCTTTAGCATGCCCCCGCTGGGAGGAGGAAGGAATTAGATTCTCATTCTATTTTTCCTGTGAAATAAAACTGGGCTGTGTTAGAGAGTGAGGGCTTTGTTGATGAACAGCAAAACAGTCAGAGGCTTTTGGGCGGAGGCTCCCTTCACTGCAACAGGGATTAGAGTATGAAGAGTTGCAGTAGCATGGTGGATGCCCTTGATGTTTCTGAGCACATCACTTTGTATTGCATTACCTCATGCAAGACCTTTTCTGTCATTTCAAACCTTGAACTGAATTACTACTAACCCAAAAAACTATTCTATTAACATGAAACGCAGCAAGAAAATGCATTTGGGGTCAATTTAAAAGATGCTACTCTACACTTCACAGTATTTCAGTGGATTCTTGCAGTTATGGGTCAACAGTTAAAAAGGAAGTGGTCTCTCTCTCCTGGTTATGGTGATTGGTAGATGTTTTCACTGAGACACCAGTTCACTAACTGGGGGGCAGCATTGGGAGACTGGAGAAGCACTGCACTGACATGCCATCATGTCAGTGATGTCAGTGCCTCAGAATGTCAGTTAGTGTGGAGCATCACTACCAGATGTGTTGCCAACCTGTAACCTACATTCTTGCTTATTGTTATAGCTTTTGTTTTCAATGCTATGATGGTGCAATGATCCAAATTTGATACTAATAAATATCTGTATCATCCCATATGCATTAAAGTTCTTCCTCGGCTATAAATTATTCTTAAATAGAAGAAATCATCATTATCTTGTACCAGTCCCACTCCTGACAGACTCTTAAGTAGAGCTGCTAACCCAAATAGTGTCAATACATATGCAACGACTAAATCTAAATGGAAATTGGGTCATTTATAAAACATAACTATGCAAATAAGACCAATCACTGTGACTCTAAATGAGGGGAAAATTGTTGCCATGCAAATCAGTTATCAAGAAATTACATAAACTTAGTCCAATGACAAACACTCAGTAATTAGCTAACATGTCAACAGCTTCTCTGTGTATGTGCTGACTGAAGACATCAGAGAGAGGCATCATTCTGTGATTTGTCTAAGTGTAATAAACTAAATATTTGGAAACATGGGATGCACTAAAGATGATTTTACTTGCACATACACACTCTGTTCTGTACACAAGGATTTGCTTGCCCAACCTCTAATTGTCCAGTTTACAAAAATGATGTTTCCGAATGTGATCAATGTGATTTCCTCTATTCATTATCATCATAACGGGCTTGTCCTGTACTGTAACCAAGGAGAACCATAACACACCTTGAACAGCTCGTCGGTTGGTGTATTCTCCAAATCCAATCCAGCTCATGTTTTACTTAGGCAAGGTTTTTAGTGGATGAAATGTGTTCGCATGGATCAGTGACTGTAAGCAGATGGTGGTGCACGTACACATTTTGCAAGGCTTGTGAACATGTCACAAGCAGCTAGACTACTTAAGGCCCTTTCTTCAGGGCTATTGAAAGCTTTGCCCGTGAAGAGCACACATTATGTTCTGTCCTCAAATTGTGTTGTGTGTCAAATTGAACCTTCAATTCATAATATTTCGCCAGAAAAAAAAGAGTTGATTCCATTTGCAACAATCTACAGCACTTTCGCTCCTGTAAAACCAGTTCAGTCAAGACGCTCACATACTGAGTTGACCACTTATTGATGACCATAGACATGGAAATAGGTTTGACTTTGGCAGACTATATGTATCTAGGGGAAACACTCCCTGTCCCTAAGCATTAGCAAGCAACATAAACACATACAATATGAGGCAGGGAGCAAATAGAGTAAAAGTCCATTGATGGATGGTGGTGTTTCGTTACAGAGGTTAGTTTAGTGGGATGAGTAGCATAGCCTATGACCAGAAAACATCTCAACATCGCCTTTTGTTCTCAGGGAATTATATTTTGGTTTAATGGTGCAGTAGTTAGTTGGGTTTCCATGCCCAACAAGG
The DNA here is from genome assembly GCF_021917145.1 of Hypomesus transpacificus. NCBI lineage: Eukaryota > Metazoa > Chordata > Actinopteri > Osmeriformes > Osmeridae > Hypomesus > Hypomesus transpacificus. The sequence goes on along the minus strand of NC_061065.1, from coordinate 11,303,358 downwards.
TCGGTGCCTTGGTAATCACCAGTAGAAGTGTGTGGTTTCCACAAAGCATTAGCAAGCAACATAAACACATACAATATGAGGCAGGGAGCAAATAGAGTAAAAGTCCATTGATGGATGGTGGTGTTTCGTTACAGAGGTTAGTTTAGTGGGATGAGTAGCATAGCCTATGACCAGAAAACATCTCAACATCGCCTTTTGTTCTCAGGGAATTATATTTTGGTTTAATGGTGCAGTAGTTAGTTGGGTTTCCATGCCCAACAAGGTCGGTGCCTTGGTAATCACCAGTAGAAGTGAGTGGTTTCCACAATTTTCGAGAATAGTCTTGTTTGAGTCTTACATTACATTTACATTTATTCATTTAGCAGACGCTTTTGTCCAAAGCGACTTCCAAGAGAGAGCTTCACAAAGTGCATAGGTCACTGATAATAACAACAAGATAGCCCCACAGCATTGCGGGTAGTCAAAAACAAGAAGTACATATTGTGGACAACCAAAAAATAGTGCTAAAGGGAAGAAACCATAAGAGCATGTAGTTAAACAAGTTAAAATTACACAACATTGATCTCTAAGTGCAGGTGTACCTGTAGGAAAGCAATAAAAATAGGATTAACTAAAAAAAAGAAGAATACAACAGTTTAAATCAGCTACCACTAACCAACAAGAGCAACAGTCTAAGCAAGAGTCATTGTGAACCTTGAGGAAACTAGCGTTGGATTCAGCAAACCATTCCTAAGTACCATTGTACTCCCGGAGTCTTGTCCACATAAAGCAAGACTTGTGTAGCTTTACAGAGTTTATCTTAAGCAGTTAATTGTTTATTTGACCATAATATTCCTCCTTGCCTCAAGGGACTACCTTTTCATGGTGGTAAAAAGTAATATACTTGCCAGTGCGTTATAAAAGTGACACAGTACACTGACAATCCAGTGGTCTATGCAGTTGTATTAGTTTACTGGATAGTGTTATCTGGCATATTGATTTCATTGATCTGAAGGATCATTTAGATAGACGGACTTGTGCGACACTCATTACTTACATACTAACTCAATCATTGTACACGGTTCGATAATGTTACATTTGGAAATAAATGACATTCCAGAGCTATAATTTTCACAAAAGTGAAAAAGAATTCTTGTCCATGAATCCATCACCTTCATGTCTCCTAACACACATCTTTAACTTACACACACACAATTCCAATAGGAAAAAAAGGGATATGTAAATAATTCACTCACAATTGTAGACATATTTTGCTATTCATTGTCAAATTTAAAGGGAAACAATAATACTGAATGAATGCCTCAGTATCATTGTTTCCCTTTAAATTTAAAGCTCTGCAAACCGAAAGAGACTTCTGGTAAATTCTCTGTGCACTGTGTTTTCTTTACACTGCAGCTGTAGTTTACCTTCCGAAAGCAGGAATTCATCTCTCTCTTCTTTTCTCATGTCTTTTGACTGTTAACCCTGACTGTCATATGAAGTGACAGAGTGGATTCTATTTGTTTTGCAGAAAGTTAATTTCACATTTTTTTCAAATAATAATCAAATGTTCTCTCTTGTACATCTCTATCTTTCTATCTCTAAGTTACCTTTGTGTGGCTATGTTGCCTGTTTTTAATAACATTTACATGCCTCAATTCTGTAAAGCTTTTATCCACAGCGACGATGACAAATAATCAGCCAAAACTGTCTTTTGAGAAACACTGGTTCACGTTTCACGTTCTGTCTGGCTGGGATGGACCTATGGCCTCTGCAGTAGGATCTGAGTTTTGATTAGATAACCCCAAATTCTATTACTGCAACATTAGCACCAGTTTATAGAGCCCGCAGGCTATTAGAAAAAAAGTGTAATCAACTTAAAAGAGTCTTAATCACTGGCTTGACTTAACTGACAACACAATCTTATTAAAGTGTCCTTGCTGAAGACATAAAATGACCAGTTCCAGGCAGAACGGTTTCACCCTCTACAATCTGTTTGCCATGGTCAACAGTATTGTATGTTTCCTGGATGGCCTTCTATTCATGGATTCTTGGATTTAACACTGATCTCTGAATTGTTTTGGGAATGTATTTTAGTATAGCATCTGGTTAACACATGACACATTTATGGATAAACATTATTTACACTCTACACTACTGTCACCTTCACCTGGACACCCATGAATTACTGAAATAAAGATCTGTTCATGGAGATGTGTTGCCGTACTGGCCAACCCCATATCTTAATGTGAGTTTCCCAAGCCCTAAGAAGAAACCATAATCACAAAGCCTTACCTCTGTTAATTACTACAGCAGCAATCCCCCCTCCCTCCCTCCTTCCCTCCCTCCATCACGAGAGGAAAGGTATCTCAGATGTGTCAGGCTGAAATGTGCTGCACTGTAAGGTGATGTATGGCTTCCTGCTAGCCGTTATGTCACTCTATCAGCTGCTGGACATCTGGATGTGCTTGTTAGGTTTTACCACTCGGGGTGACATGTATAATAATCCTACCGGACCGGAACACTTTAGAATTCTAACTTCTTGTCATTCACCTGGAGAAATGAGGAAAATAAAGAAATAAATCGCGTGTCTGGGATACACTAATCTGGGATACACTAATCTTTCCCTTTCTCTACTTTTCAGTCACCACATACATCAACATTTCTTTCTGGATTTCTTTCTCTATTAATGTCATAAAAGATTAATGCTCTACTTTCTAAAAACGTTTAGTTTCACATCGTGTCGGGTAGGCCTATTTACGAAGTTAAGGTCAATTTGTTGCTGGTTGTTGTTACAGTACCACTGAGCGCTTGACAATTCAGCGGTGGGGTGTCCCACGGCACACTGCTGAAATCTTGAGCGTTCGGAATCGGATACAGTCCAGTCATCAAACCCATGAAGTGGGTGAGTGTTGAAGCATTTCTTAATTTGGTAGCCTACACCAATAGGGACCGAATTTTACCTTATTTCCTGTACACATTTCATTGCACCTTTCCGGGGATATTTAAACCCTCCTTCGAAACCCAATCAGTTTTGATGGGCTGTGTTCTATTCCGCCCACCTCGTCGTGAGTGAACTTTTGCAGTCTTATAAAATGAACTAGCTTTACACAACCATGAGTATAAACGTTTACTGACTCAATTTCTGCCGAATGGCTTGACTGATGGAAAGTTTGAACTGTCACAGTTAACAAAGTCTGGAAAAAGTAAACCATTGAATCGCAGCCAAACCTATTAAGCCAGCCTTTTACTGTACCTTCACCGGGGAGTTCCATTTTCACGTTGCCAATGGCGCAAAACAGCACACAATAATAAGCAATCTATTACAGGATGACAATGGTAATCGATTACGTTAGGAGTGCTCCTGCAGGCAATTACATTTCTGCTATGCAGTCAGGCATGGTTAATTGAGCTCAGTCTCTATCTGCCCTCGTTGCTCCTCCCCACTCTACTGTTGCTTTCTTGTAGGTTAATTAGCGCAAGCCAAACGACCGCTCGAAGGTATTTTCAGATTTGATTCTTTATGCTGGTCTTAATTTACTCGGTGTCGTAACTTTATAAGATCATCGGTGTCATCGCTAAAACGGTGTTAGATTATGGTTGTGTATCTAAGGCAGGGGTGTCGAGCTCCGGTCCTCGAGGGCCGCTGTCCTGCATGTTTTAGATGTTTCCCTGATCCAGCTCACCTGATTCGAATGAATGGTCGTTATAACAACCCTTTTAATTGAATCAGGTGTGTTGGAGCAGGGAAACATCTAAAACATGCAGGACAGCGGCCCTCGAGGACCGGAGTTCGACACCCCTGATCTAAGGGGCTGAATTGAATACCCTGGACTGAAACTTGAAGAACATGTATGCTGGCATTGCCTTCTTTTCTGTAGGCTGAAGTGACACAGTCCCATTTGGGCTCCATGCTTTTAGTGTTATCCAACACCTCACACATAGGAGGATAGGGAGAATAAATTGAACATGTGAGGAAAGGTAAATGTGAGGGTGTCCCATGCTATTTGTATTATCTACCACCCCACCCACATTTCATTTTGGGGACACCCATAGATTGCTGACACAGTTCAAGCACTGGTTAGGATTGCATACCACCATTTTCTTCCAATGTCAACAGTAATCCTCTGAATGACCACTCTTCATTCAATTGGCTCATTCTTTAGGTTTCCTTTGTGTATGAATGTGACTGTTGATCATACAAGATCAAATGTTCCAAGACAGTTAAGCCACCATTTTATTACACAGTTATTTTACAACATTAGGCATTAGTATGTAATTAAACCGACCGTCAGGATATAATGGGGATGCCATTTAAATTCCTTGATGGCCTATTCATAAATGACCTTATTACAGAGAAGTCCATGAACACAAGACAGGATACATGTACCATGGAGTCGAAATGACTCAGTGAACTGTTTATCAATGAAATGGGAGAGATCTCATTAACCTGTCATCCTCTGTTGGCAGGAGGAAAAACTACACGCCAAAACGCCTGAGATGTTTGGTTCTACCAGCCAGTTGCTTCAGTACCATGTTTTTGCAAGATGGCTTTAACATGATTGTTTTCTTCATAGATTTAACAGTATGAGACTGACATCATTTACAGTCATCTTTGCCGATTTAGTGGCCCTAGGAATGGATCATCATAAAGGAATATATGGAATTCATATTTTAATGCAATATTGAGCCTGTGTGGGAACATCAATTGTTCATTCAATTGTTAATTGAAAACTATATAAGAGATAGCTTTGTCATTTTCATTTGTAAAATAAAAACTGAAAACAAAATAAAAAAGCTTAAAATAAGTTTGTCAATTAAACAAACTATGGCAGTGGCAGTTGACGGTGAATGCTATTGCAGTGCTTGATTACAGGGATTTATATCTATTTCTTGCAAGATCCATGCCTTGATCACAGTGCAACTCAACATGGGGGAAAACAGTTTATATTTATATCTCGCCAACCATTCATTCAAACAATTTCACATGTAACATTGCACGTCATTGGTTTCTGAGAAATACACCTGGCCACAGACACACACACAGAGATTCCTGACTTTATAGGTAGTTTATGGTTGTGAAATACTATATGTGAAATGACATTCATTGAGACTTTTACAAGAGACAAGCTCTATGTAGCTATATAATTAAATCCAGATCATTGAATACGGTCAAAAGATATGGAACAATTTTTTTCATTGACAGTTTTGGAAATGCCAACATTTTCTCTTCCTCAGCAGGTCATAATTGGGGTTAAATGTCTCAAATGACTCAGCATTTAAGTTAAACACTGCCATTTCAGAGGCTACGAATTTGCCGACACATCTTGGCAAGGTGAGAGGGAAGATTGCCTCTCCCTTCACCCCTTTGTTCATTACCGTAAAGGACCGTGCTTGGCTCCCTGGCAGAGCCGGAATGGCAGAGACCGCTTGATTTATATCCACTCTGGAGCTTTCACCCTGGGTTTTGAAGAACCAAACCCCAAGTGTGATCTTCCTTTCCTGTCAGTAATATGTGGTGACCATCCCACCGGGGATATTAAGATGGAGAGGGTTCTGGATGATGATGGTACTGTATGAACAGAGAAGACTGTCGAGCATTTAACAGATTTTCTTATATAGATATTATATAAAAGTTGGTTGGAGTGGTTGGTTGGTTGGTTGGAGTGGAATATGAAGTGGAATTTTCCAAATACCTACATTACAACAAATACATTGAGATTAAACTGCATCCACAACCCATTTTTGTCAGTATAGACATGCAAGTCTACACTACATAGGCTATATACATTCAGTCATTCAGTCAGTTCACAGGCATTAATTAACCAGATGCTTTTTTGTGATAGAAATCCTTGTCTTCTAAAGCCAAGCATGTTAGATGTTTGTCACAGAGATAGATGCAGACAAACATATGAAACACATAATCCTCTGCAAGCCATCATCTTCCACTGGGAGTTGTATACAGTATGGTATATAGCCAGAATGAGAAGCCAGGAAAATAGTTAATTCCTCATGAGATCTTTCGACAATGTACTGCCAGTCATCGTCCGTTCTTTTGTGCTGCTGATGCTGTTGATAATGGTACCAGCGTTACAGTGAACACCACTTTTTGAAACCATACTCTGATATTGAAACTATATAACACAATCATGAATTGTACTTTTATAATGTTTCCAACCCATCAACAACAACAAAAAACACTCATCAGGCATGAGGCAAGAATACCCATCAATGAATATTTCTTAGCTAAAAAAATACAACTTTAAATTTTCAATTAACACAGGGAAGTATTCAAAATATTTAGTCACAAAATGGACCTTTCCTCACATACTTTAAATGCAGTGTCATAATATTGAAGAGATAACTTTTCTATTGCTTGACCTTTACCTTGGTGGAGTGGTAGGTTCTCCTGCATTTAGGGATAAATAAAAAAAGCGGCACATTTGATCAGTTACTCAATTACCCGTCTACATACAAGTCAAGAGACATAAATCCAGATTCCATAATTAAGTTCCACTCGACATGAGTGGACATGAGTAACATGAAGTTACTTATCAGTTTCCTGCCAGTCATGTTGACACTATATCTGAACCCAATAAACCAGGTAGGGTGAGGGGCTGACCAGAACCAAACTGGAAAGGACATCTTAGACATAAACCAGACTCTCCTCTCTCCCACATGCTCTTTCTCTAACACAGTGCTGTCTGTTCTCTCTCTCTCTCTCTCTCTCTCTCTCTCTCTCTCTCTCTCTCTCTCTCTCTCTCTCTCTCTCTCTCTCTCTCTCTCTCTCTCTCTCCATCCATCCATCTATACTGTACATATTCACAGATTTATTGCAACTACTGTATAAAACCAAAGCCCTTCAGAGTACAACATTTATAGTATGCTTGGCGAGAGCGTCTCATAACCGAGTGTGACTAATTTGTTTTCTTCATGGCCATTGGAGGATAATGTACTCAGGAAGCGGAGAGACGCTCCAGCAGTTATAAACAGGGTTAGCAAAGCTAAAAGGCAGCTCAATGGAATCCAAATGATTCAGTCATTTATATATTTTACTTCAGCCCCGTCTTTAAGCAGAGTTGGTAATTGTTGCTAATTAAGCCCCTTTTAATGCCTGACAGTGATGTCTCAGTGAATTAATCTGGCCCACTCATTTAGTAGGGCCTCCACTTGGAACTGTAAATGTGGTGAGCCGTTGCCATGTAACACAAAGAGAAAGGAGGCTCTTCAGTAGTAATGAGTAGCTTAAATCTGTTTATTTATTCTTCTTTGATCTGAACCATATTTTTCCAAGTACAATAACTACAGAACAATGAACATTATGCATGTATGGGTCTTTACAGTAAGATAATTTATAAAGGTTTTGGGTTAGTCTAATTTCAGTCTATTAAATAAATGTGTCAGTTGGACAAGGAGAGGAATCTGTCTTGACTTCTAACCAATATGAAATAACAAATTAAAATCTTTGTATTTCGCTCAAAGAGATGTAGAGTGAGAGATTCTAACTGTTTACCTAACCTCACATCATTCTGGAATATGACCCTTATTCAAAATAACTATACTATTATCACTGGCATATCCTGCAATGGCATGTGAAGCATCTTATTGATTACCCAATGCATGTGACCATCTCTCTAAGGTGTAGACCAATCACAGGACAGCATGCCACTGACAAAGATGAACTGGAATAATGTCCTTTTCCCCTTCACCGAAAGGGCCTTTTTAAGATAATCACAGCTCAAGTTCAAACAACACATTGAGTGACAGCTCAAATCAATCACTTGTTCCCTGTTTAACCATGCATGCAGGGCCGTACGCAGGCCCCAAAAAATACTGAGGTCATGAGTCAGAACTTCTAGGCGGGTTCGGGGGCATGCTCCCCCGGAATTTTTTTAAATTACATTATTTAAATATGGCCATTTTCTCTTATTGAGTCTTAAGGAGCAAAAACATCATCATTATGACATTTGAATATGGGGCGGTGTGGAGCTTTTGAAATTTTGAGGTAAACATGGGGCATTCTGAGGCTTTTTGAAGGACCTTTATGGGACTCATGAAGTAAGGGCAAGTTACCACAATTTTTTTTTAATTATTATTATATGGCAACGACGGTACGAGCGTTTTGATTGGATAACGGGTAGTCACCCCAGCGTGTTGCCCTCCTCGCCGGTCAATACGGATCCGTATTGCCCTCTGACGTCAGCTTCAAAATGAGCGATATCGACGAGTCAGCTGCTGAGTTTTACTATCCAGATGATGCTGACAAGCTTTGTCATCGAAAGTGAGGATGAAGACCAGACTCTTTGAATCACTTGTGTCGTTATTTTGTGATGAAATTAAAGCCATTTTAGCAGAACCATGTTGTCCGCTTTCTATCAAAAGTAATGAGTTGCTTGGCAACACATGAAACACACCGTGAGAAGACTTAAGAGCTAGCTACAATTAGCCTAAAGGTACCATTTATTTTCGTTTACAAAATGAAAAGAATCTAAAATTGCCATATAATAAACTACTTACTAACCTCGACCGTTCGGTCATGCCGGGAAATATCAAACTGAGGCTGGAACGTATCGACCGAGCGATAGCGAGTCAGTTTGATATTTCCCAATTGCCACTGAATTTCATTTTCAATCAATCACATCAATGACATATCATATCAATCACAAAATGAATGTTGATTCAACCGGTGGAAATTGATTGACAACCGGTACTGACGGAGTTAACCAAACTTTGATTTGATGTTTCCTTATTTGAGTAGTACGCTGCTGCAATACAATATTTCCACATGAAAATGAATCTTTCTTCTCACAGTCATCTGCCACTTAAACTTCTCTTAACCTACATGTTTAGTTTGCTGCGCTCCTCTTCCAGTGACTGTAACTAACATAGGCTATTCACTAACAGTAGCGGTATGTCTATGGCGGTAACATCAGCGTCCGACTTGTGTTTGGTGGTTACCATAACGACAGTACGTTTTGTTGATGACGCGCAGCACATATGTCCAAACTCTTGAGCTACTCGGCTCTTCAAGTATAAAATCACGTTACGGTTTGTGGGAGACCAAGATCATCGTCCTGCAGTCAGTTTCACGTGTACTTTATTTTGAGTTTATATACCACGATTTAAGCAAAAAAAAAACAGAAATACGAAAAAAAATACAGAGAACACGACCTCGGTGTCCTCAATGGTAGTTACGGCCCTGCATGCATGCATCCATCACAGAGCCAGAGTGATACAGGCTCTTGCTTTACAGTCCAGAACACAGAAACTAACCGACGTGCATCCCCTCTATGACAAGATGTTAATTTAGATTATAGTTGTGACGTGTTGTTAATGTAAACTGTAGTAGCAATACTACTGTTTATCGTACACACTGGGGATGAGATTGTGCTGAAAACAAGCATACATAACATTGTAACCAACAGTCCCGGGATGAGCATAAGCTAGGACTTTGATTTAGAACCTCTTCGATATTCATGGCTCAGCTCCACATGTATTCAAAGTTCAAAGGAAAGATAAGTGACACATTTCCCATTGCTAATTACTTCTTCCAATAAGCTGTGTGTTTTACTTCAGGCAAAACTGAGTGAGTATGAGGCACTAATGATTTTGTCAAAGTAAAAGTACCAGGTGGCAGTTATCTTGGTCTATCCCAGTCTCAGCCATCCTGTCCTAACCCATAGACACTTCAAACAGCAGCTACGGAGTCTGGGATTGTTTGGGAGTTGTGTGAGGACAGCATTATGGATCAATAAGTATATAGTTATAAGGAATTTCATATTAGACAATCAATCCAACTACCTTTTAGTGAATAACCTGTCACGACGTGAGGTGGGGTTGGACCCAAATGCAGGGGAGTACCGAGGCATAGTGAGGAACACAGGTTTAATTCTCAAAACGGGAAACAGACAGGGTACACGCAGGGACAAAGGGTAATGCTAAGACAAAGACTGGACACAAAGCAGGAACCTAAATACACAGAAACAAACAAGACACAGGTGAACACAATGAAACTAACGACAACTGAACGAGACAGGTGACGACAATGACAGGGAAACACTAGGGCAGGGCAAAACCAAAAACAATAGGGGGGCACGGCTGTGGCCGTGACATAACCATCCATCTAAGGACAGGTGTTCACATTTGAGAGACCAGCTTGTTAAAGCATGAGGTTGACATTTTATGACTATCCTATTAAAATTCCTTCCCTCTTTTCCGGAGAATACAAAAAAACACCTACAATTGCTAATTTGTTAAATATATTGCTATTCCACCCTTTTTATCTGTAATTGACTCGTAGTGATTCCTGGCCCACAAATTATAAAAATTATTACAGAGTGTGCTGTTTAGTTTTGCTGTCTTCAGTCAATTCAAATTAGGTAGCTTTCGCACAGAAAAATATTTCAAGGTCCGCTCAATGAATTTGTAGCAGAAGAACCCCTGGGTGCAATTTGAATGGGCAATGTTTTGCCTGTTTATCTGCTAGCTTGTGCTCTTCATGTTACATTCATTCTGAATTGATAAGCTTTCCCCAGTGATGGCCTCGCTCTGTGAATGTGAGAGGAAAATGGCACTCAGGCAGGGACTTTTCACCAACTTCTGCAAGCTTCTATTACTGAGTTACTATGAGTATTATCTCAAGGCCTGGGGTATGGAAGAGCATAATGAGTAAATATGTGAACTTGAGTGACTTTAGGTCAAAGTAGTATCGAGTCTAACACACAAACATGCAGGTCCCCTCAAGTGACTTTTTCCACTTGCCAGACTGTCGTTGAGAATAATAATTTGTTCTCATTGACTTAAATAAAGTTTCAATAAAAACTAGGACATCTCTCAGACTCAAGATATTGTATTAATTAACGCCAAGGAAGTTTACACCATTTTATTGTGACACAAAATGAAATATAGATTTTTGTCGTTTTTCGCTTATAGTTTCTCCTCTAACACAAGAATCAGTAGATGGACTGTTTTCAATTGGCCTTCTTGTTTTCAAGTCTCGTCCACCTCAGATCTCCACCGGCCGTATTCATATGCATGAGTTACAGAAAAACCCCAAGCCATCTGTGCTCTAGTTGTGATGAGCACGGCTGCAAGTGAGCACAAGCAGACTGGGTAAAACGGAAACCTGTTTTTTCCATTCAAAAGAGCACAAGTTTGCTTTGCTGTAGATCATGCATGTGGAATAGATGTTACATTACTGTGTAATATGTGCAATTTTACTAATATTAGTGACCATGCAGTGCCCATGTGTGCCCATGTAGACCGCTAGTTCACATGAAATAATACAACACTCAGAAATGTGTAATAGTTCTAATACTCCATCAATATGTATTTCTAAAATTGTCTTATATTGAACACGTTTTTCTCTCGTTTTCTTTCTCTCTCTCCATTTCAGAAATTAATGAATTCTGATTCCAAAGTGTTTGAAGTTTGAACTTGTGGTGGTCTTAACGTGGTAAAGATAAAACTTTAGTATTACACTACCATGACGAAACGCCTTGACCTTTTGTGGTAAGAGTAGGCGTGATGTAACTTCATGTAGGACGATCAAACAAGGTTATTCATGGAACCATGTCGTCACAGCAGTGAGTCCAGAGTGTCTGTGAAACACGGCCCCTACAGACAATGTGAATCACTGTTGCCACCAAGTGGTTTGTGGACAGAATCCATACAGTTATGTTTGTTCAATCTGTGACACTGAAGTCAAAACCTTTCTAAATGAGTACATACAAAAAAAACATAACTTTCATTCAAGCCCCAGTAACATGAGACAAAGAGCGATGGTGATGTATGCAACAGTATGGAGGAGCTGAGGATGATAGAGGGTGGCAACAATGGCACAATATGCAGGTACACAGCAACACCTGACGTGTGAGGGTCTGTGGATATGTGCAGTATTTAAGTCCTCTGAAGTGGAAGGCCTTTGAATCAGCACACCTACAGTTGATTGCATGAGCGACATCAGCTGATGATGTGACGCGCTGCCTGAGTGCCATGCCAGAACTGGTTCCGGCAATTAAGTAGGGTCAGAGACCTTTGTACTTCATTTTTTGTCGTTAGTAAACGTGTTCATCTGTTGCAGTGTTACGTTCTCACACACAGAGCTATCTCCTCATTGGATGGCAGGTGCGTACCCTGTCTCTCAGGCCCCAGCTCAGACTAATCATGTCCTCAACCTTGACAATTCATCCATCGTTCCCCCCCTCCCCCCCTTCCCTTCTTCCCTACCTCTCCTTCTCCTCATTTGCTCCCTAACCATCAGGGTAGGCTGAAGAGGCTGAACCTCATCGGACAAATGGAACCCGCCTCATGCATCTCTGGCACTTAATAGGCCTCTGTTAGCAGCTCCAGGGCCCCACTCCAGCAGGGAGGAGCCAATGCCAAAACATCAGACAGGGGTTGAGGGGGGGGTGGTGGAGGGGGGTGAGGGGGGTGGAGGGGTGGGGGAGGGGGTGGAGGGTTGGGGGGTGAAGTGGGTTACAGAAAATCACTAAGGCTTTCCGCCCTCTTTAAATTCTCAGACAGTCCAGGTCTACCTTATTGTATGTTACATAGAAAAAAAGCGATGGAATTTAGGCTTAACCACAGTAATGATAATGATAGCATCTAGTGGTACCCCAAGCTGCCCAAGGCTCCCTGTTAACACTGACACTGGCGTGATTGCTCCATGTTGGGTATTATAGTTTGGACATCAGAGCACTTCAGGCTTCACAAATGGACTGCAGGGGGTTATTTTACACTTCACTGTCCCACAGACGCATTGAAAAATAAAATGTGGCTCTTCCAGGAAGACCAAGGATTTTATAAGGGGGATTTCTCTGGTAATAGGTTCCATTTTCTCATTACGTTCAGTGACAAATATCATAGCAGAGTGGAGGTAAAATATATTGATTTTCTTGAGGCGGAGGGGAGGGTCATAATTTGTGGAGCTTCGTCTCCACTAAATCATGTTCTGGCTTCAATGCTTGAGCTTTTGTTGATGTGAATAAGTCTGTCGTGACTCAAGAGCCAAGGCTATGAGACTACACTGGGGGTATGCGTCTTAGAGTGAGTCTGTCCTGTTGTTCCTTCATCACTACAGAAGCATACAGTCAGAGGCAGACTGTAGGCTCTTTAATGGTTTAACATCCAATTTAACACACTGACACTGATTCACATGGACTGCGCTGAATAGAGCACACAGTCACTGGCTGATGAACAGAAATCCCTAATGACTGAACATGCCGCTAGAAACAAGACACCCTCTAAGTGTTAAATTGGTTTTACTGTCAAAAAGAATAGTATCCAGAACTTGATTTCTCCAGTTTTCAACAGAGCGCTCCCAATTATTTTATGGACAAATACAAACCCCAGCATCAGGTTTGTGCTTGTCTGTGTGTGTTGCTGAGGAGGGGATGGGGGGGGGGGGGGGGGGGGGGGGGGGGGGGGGGGTCAACATAGCAACACAGCCGAGCACTGCACAGAGCTCCCACAGTACCACAGAAGTCAGGCTTTCTACATTCTACACTCTCATCATTTGTAGACTCTTTGTTGCATTCTGGAAGATAGTAAGGTGTTGCAGTGGGACAATAAGGTGAGTCATTTGAATCTGATGGATGCCATTTTGTTGTTCAGTTTTCCTGCATAACCTTCAGTGCAACAGCTTTAAGCAGAACATTTTCTCTCCACAGTTAAGCTAAACCAATCAGCTCCTTTAATGCTCTGTTTTTAGTATGAGTGTAAAAGTCAGTCAGGAGTCACATAAAACTTCCAGAACTACCAAACAGAACAGACCAGGAGGTATTGTAGAAATTGTAGAAATAGTTGATCTGGTAGGTTTTCCGTTTTTGCCAGAAAGTGTAAAAGATAGATTGTCAAGGAGGTGCTAACCTGCTGTCACCACACATCATCTAATTCTGAATATATTTAAGAAAAAAAGGTTTGACTGTCTATAAACATTACTTCACGGGACCATATATCACTGATGCATTTATACTTACAGCTGGGGCTATCATGATGTAGGGTGGAAGATGAGAACAGACCCCTGGACAGCCCACAGTCTTACATAATTTCCCGCTGACAGCTTCCTGATGATGCAAGACATCAGCCTGATCAGCTCCGCCCAGAGGCTTTACTTCACCTTGTCTTGGGAGAGGAGTATCAGGCCAGTCGTTTACCTTACTTCAACCCCACAACGTGATTGCTTTCGTCCAGGGGACAGACTAAGTGGACGGATGCTTAGCCTGCGTTTGTGTTTTATTTCCAGTTCTGGGTGTGCTGTAGTGCCTGGGTATCGAGTATTGTTAGAAAGTGTGTGCTTTACTGTATTATAAACTTTGTGTTTTAGTTTGATTTATTTGACAGAGTCTCTGTTCTGTGTTACACGTAAAAAGAAGGTGTCTGCTCTCTTGGGTGGCATTAATCATGATGGGGGGGGTGGGGGGGGGCTAGATACACTACACCTCACGACCTGCTTCAACACCACACTCCCTACCGCTCCCTCCGTTCCTCTGATGCCAACCTCCTGTCCACCCCACTCAGGACAAAGCACCGAACCTGGGGTGACAGAGCTTTTTCCATCGCAGCTCCCTCCCTTTGGAACTCACTCCCCAAACCCATCAGAGACTGCACCAACCTGTCAACTTCATTAGTTAAAATGCACCTTTTTAGATCTGCTTTTAATGTGTAAAAATGCTGTGATTTTATATGATGTACTTGTTTTATGTTTATTTTAACCATGTAAAGTGACTTTGAGTATTCTGAAAAGCGCTAAATAAATAAAATGTATTATTATTATTATTACTATAGTTAATCAGCAGTTTATGAAAAGATCCCATTTGCAGCCCTGCCGAGGCACTACCAAAGTAGTTATGGTGTAGTACATGTCTGTGTCTGTTTAGTTTTGGGCTGTGTCAATCCTCTATGAAATAGGGGCACTGTTACTTTGATAGAGAAAGTAAAGTTTTGGATATACACACTCAAAAGTAAATTGTTGATAGAATCTTGTTCCATCCAGAAAGGTTATTGTGTTTGACATGGAACTTTGGGGAAAACACTAGGAAGTGTATTTGCCATTTGCAAAAAACAGTGACAGTACTGCTGTACATTCGACTTCTTGGTCCTGCTTCTTTCTGCAGATTACTACCAGTCTAACCTAATTTCTATATGGTGGTTCTAAATCTTAATTTCTAAATAAATCCTGCTACTACAGTATGAGAGCATTTCTTATAAACAACCCTCACGATAAAATGATCAAAAACTTCTTCACCTTTTTTTTTGCTGAGGGATGAAGATCGACCATCTTTTTGTCCACAAATTCAGAATCAAATCCACAGGATCAAAAGATTCACCTTCTCCAGTAGTCCAGTCTTGTGAGTTACAGTGCCTACTGCCTGTTTCAATGTAGAAAATGAAGGATTGTTTCATTAATTACTATCATGTGTAGAGGAGTAATTGTTAGCATGGGTTGCTCATTATATTTTGATATTGTAAGTAAATATTGTAAGTGCCATCAACTAAGGCCTAGTAATTAATTAACTCATTTCAATTCACATAGAATGACACAGTTGAAAAGTTCAGCAGCGATGCCAGAAATTATACTGTCAAAATATCACTCTCAGAACTGCTGTGCAATTCATCTTGTAAGACTGTCTAAATCAAATTATAACTCCCTCAAGCTCTGCCTTCACAAGTGTGTGTATGTACGTGTACATTTCTGAGTTTTAGTGTAGATATTGTGTCACATCACCCGTGTCACCTTTGTTGAGATGTGAATGCTATTTTTTTACTGTCTATCTTTGTTCAGCAAGTATAAGAAATGGCTGACAATCCCTTTTGAGAAAAAAAGCAGCTTCTCTCCACACGTAAGCTGTGATCCTGATGGATCCATGTTTTCTATACTGTATCCATTGTAATCGTCACCAGAACAGATGTGGCTGCACCCTAGAGGGACTCCCTCCTCTGTGTTCATCCCCCCGGACAGGAAGCAGATGTGTGCCCCAACCACAACGCAACTCAGTCTGTCTGGACAAATCCTGTCTTATCGCAAAACAATATACAAACATGAATACCACCAGGTTGTGGCTCGATTGAAAGGTGTTTCATCACTCATCTTCATCCCTCCCTCTATTTGTCTCCACTTATCTCTCTCTTTCTATTTCTCACTCATTCTCTCACCCTTTCTCTACACCCCCCTCTCTTTATCTCTTTCCACCACCCCCCTACACCACACCCTCTCGCTCTCTCTAAAACATAATATGCATGTTGAGACCACATATGCATAATCAGGTGGTCTCTAACTGTAATCATATCCATCTCACACAGGAGCACTCAATACTGCCGTCCTCCTGCATCAGCAGCTGCTGCACTGAATACAGATTCAGACTGGCCCCTACAAGTGGTGCTGTTAGCCTTTCAATTATTTATTTTACACTTTTCAGGCCAGTTAAATAATAGTCCTCTTCAGAGAATTCTACATTTCAAACAGTTTTAAAGTTTTGTAATGTACGGGGATCCCACTTTTTGATAATTATCTGGTTCCTGCTATGTTATACAAAATACTGAATTAATTCATGTTTATGCTTAGTTTACAGCCTACATCAGTACGTGTGTATGTTAACTCTTAATTAGTAATAATCTACTTTTAAAGTGAGGGTTACTATTTGAAACTCTAAAATACATAGAAAAGGGCAGCATACTTTCAAGTTAAAGGTCAAAGCTTTTTGGTAAAGTAAAGTTCAGATTGAATGCCTTGAACAACCTCATAGTTTTTTTTGAATTAGGTTACATTTTTGCAGATCCTTAAGGATTTCTCTTCTGAAAAGTTTCTTTTGGAGATGGACTAACTCTAATTAATTTCTTTCTTCAAATGTCACGTCAGAATATTTATCCGGAAAAGTTTTAGAAAACGTCTTAAAGAAAGTTGTTTGAGATAAACCCAAAGTGGATTTGGGAATGCCAGACAGTTTGGTAGAATTTTACCTCTCTCTATCTTTCACTTAACCACTCATTCATTCACTCATTCACTCATTCACTCATTCACTCATTCACTCACTCACTCACTCACTCACTCATACACACACATACTTTCAATATTACATAAGGCTCAGAGTGAAATTATATTCTGTACTTCCTCCGTTTGTAGGCTATAGTCACGCTTTTAGGTAATTTATTACAGAAGACTAAAAAGAAAAGTCTGTCCTTGCTTAAAGCGTTCTGGCTCCACCGCCAGCCTGCAGTGCTAGCCGCGCGCCGGTGGTTAACGCTATGATGGATATGTTAGTTCCGTAAGAGCTTCTGCGGTTAATTTCCCTAAAACGAAGCGTCTGTCCTGAGGAATTCCTGTGGAATGAATACAAATGTTCTCTCACTCAGTAAGCCCCCTTCTAAAGCACATTATGGCACATGCTGCGTTCTTTGATAGAATTATATAGCTAGTTTAGAAGGATATCGGTTCAAAAAATGAAGTGCAGTATCAGCGTTTAGGCCTACGGACTTACTAGACTGAAAAAGGCATGGGAGGTGGTGATTTTTAAGGTCAGGAACTTGCTCGTATGAACGGGGAATTATACTTTTACCATGGTATTAGTATTACGGTATTCAGCTCTTAGGTTAAACATGATTTCTAATGCCCGGCCCTGACCAGTTGCTTTCAATGTTCCACAGCCTATCAGCATTTTTCGTCCACACACAATTGGCTTCAGTTTAAAGGCATAGGTAGCTACTTTAATTGGCTTCAGCTTACAGTAAAGGCATAGGTAGCTACTTTAATGTTCCTAAGTGAAAAGTTGCATAATCACACCTTAATGTTAGCATTATATTCTATATATACTATATAGCCTACTATAGTATATACTATATACTATAGGCCTATTTACTTTTTTGAACAATACCGTCAGACACCTTGAACACTAATGTTTCTTGGTGGGATTTTGGTGATAGCACTTTGCAAAAATGAAAGACAACACATTAGTGCAGTTGTTGATGTAAGATCGAGAACGCTGGACCGGTGCTACTGAGACTCCGGGGGAACGAGTGTCAGCGTGCGCAAAGCGCGTCACGCTGCCAAGAAAACGTGATTGATGCGGCTCAACCTTGACCCTTGGCAGTGCCCAACGCTGAGCCAAAGCTCAGCCAAAGCTTTCAGCCAAAGCTCTCGTTGCTTTGGCAACGGGGGAAATGTTGGCGATTTGAGGATG
This sequence comes from Hypomesus transpacificus, assembly GCF_021917145.1. NCBI lineage: Eukaryota > Metazoa > Chordata > Actinopteri > Osmeriformes > Osmeridae > Hypomesus > Hypomesus transpacificus. The sequence continues at coordinate 11,285,203 of NC_061065.1, read as the reverse complement.
GATTTGGGGTAGCATAGTTAAGAGGCAATCCAATTCCAGGGTCCTCCGCACCTTGTGTGACTCTGGTAAGATTTTCTTATAATAGAGAGATCGGATAAGAAACTAGATAATAACTAGAATGTTGATAAGGAACTAGAATAAGGAACATTGCTTCAGTCCACCCAGTGTCCCGTGTGAATAATTTAGAGGTGTGATTGTATAGGCTAGCCATACTCTATACATTTATTTACTTACATGCAGGTACCTGTTGGTAAAACTATTATATTTGCATGGGCTATATGGCGTTAGGCCTGAATTTATTTCGAAATAAACTATCCTGCTGATTGCCTGAAGACTAGGTAGTGGGAGGGGGTCTTTGAAATAGAGGAAAAAGAGGAACAATAACAGTTCTAAGCCTAACTGCACACAGATGATATGAGCCTCTGACTAACTGTGAATAAATATAGCTTTGAGATGAATTGTAGCCTCAGTCCTTGTAGGTAAGAATTTCCTGACTATCTCTGTTGCATGATAATTTCCCAGAATGGAGGGAAGCTTTTGTCAATCTGTTCACTTAAGTGTGGTACAGCATTTGGATGCAACAATGCAAATGTTACTTTGAGCAGAGGTTAAAGGTCACTTCACATGTCTACAGTCATCACGTGTAATCTTCTTCATAACTCAATGACTCAGATGTAGAGTTTATACAATCAGCATTCTCGTAGAGAAATCAAGTCTATCAAGTTTGTGTACAACACTGGCATCATTGAAAAGGTGCTTTCATAAGTTGAAAGACCATGCCTACAACTGAAATGTGTTCAGTAGTTATACTGAATTAGTGCATAGTGCCCGTGATGCAGTCGGTGATTAAGATGTCAGTAAAACACACAAATACAGATTTCTTGAACTATAGATAGTGCATAGTGCCTGATAATGTGTAGTTCATTTGGTGTTAAGAGTTTGTGCGCATTTACACATTCATTTATGTGACAAAATTCATTGTTTAGAAAAAATGCAAAATGCTGATCCGATCAACGTCAAGCGCAGCGTGGCACTGCACTCCGTTGGGTTATAAAAAGGACGCTTGAGGACCACCAACTTGTAGAGTGCCCGATTCACCAGATAAACGTAGGAAACTAACATGGACACACAAACACACACACAAACAGAGATTCCTAGCATTAATGGAGAGATGAATGACTGGATCGACACATGAATGGATAATGATAACCACTAGATGGATGGTGTATCCAGGCAGTGTGTCCTAATCCTAATCAGTATGTCTTTATGAAGCCTCAGTACCAGTCTGGCTTCGGCTCACATTCCCTGCATTTGGCTCACTTGTCGCCCCCCAAAGACAAACAGTCCCAGAAACACAAAGTTCCTGCTACCGCTGCCAAAGTTCCCTCTCTCCTCTTCCCCCTAAGCCTCATGGACCAGTGAAGAATGCTTATTATTTGTTATCAAACTTCTCCAGCTACAGTCGTATGCCACAGCTTATGCTTTACATAGACACAATACACATGGCAGTCACACATAATGTCAAATGTATACACACTTTACCCAAATGCACAGCTCATTTGCTGCTGGCCTTGTGTTCATCAATTGCCTTGGAAATAATGCTTAGCACATACAAACATTAAAAGGAGCTCTTACTTGGACAGTATTATCTATAGTTTCTATCTTAGTTAGTTCCCATACCTGAGTGAAACCTCAGATACACACAAACATACACACACATAATCATGTGTTGTTTAGAAAATGCAAAGGCATTTGCACCAGTCCCTGTGTGGGTCATTTCGCTCCATGAATCGCCAGTGTAACGTGCAGACAGGTCTGTCGATGTCCAGTCCGATAGCGTGTGAACTGCCTGTCGGCAGGGCACACAAATCAACAGAAACCAGGTCTTGCACTGACTTGGCAGTGATGAGCGCTAGGATTCATTAAGGTTGTAACAGAGAGTTAAGTGAGGGCTGCAGCTGTGTGACTCAGGGTTATTTGATTCAGTGTAACTAAAGCCTTAATCACAAGTCTGGGATTTTAGGTATAGGTTATATGTTTCTAATACAATTGTAAGAACATCAATATTGGAGTTTTGACTGTCCAAACATGTATACTTTGCTAGATCTTGTACTGATCCTGTGTTGGTATGTCATTTACATTTACATTTTAGTTATTTAGCAGACGCTCTTGTCCAGAGAGACTTAGGAAGTACAGGGACATTCTCCCTGAGGCAAGTAGGGTGAAGTGCCTTGCCCAAGGACACAACGTCATTTTTTCAAAGCCAAGAATCGAACCAGCAACCTTTGGATTACTTGCCCAATTCCCTAACCGCTCAGCCACCTGACTCCCGCATTTCATGTGTGGTTATTTGTTAGATTGTCAGATTCTGTGACAGCTATGAGGCTGTAACTGCACCATTAGCTGATTTAGTCGTTTTGTTGTAACATCCTAAATGATTTCAGATTTAAAGTAAAATAAATGTGAGCAACTGCAGCATTAGTGTGATGTACTAAGGTGCAAAACAACTCCACTTTATTTATTTACATTTCCACATTCAAATAAACAAAATACATACTTTGATGTACGACTTCTTAAGTTCATTATGGAAATCCCCAACCCATGCTGACTCTATAGTATTCACACTGCTGTGATGTATGGCCTCTTCACTGCCAAGTCAGAAATATAGCAATAAGTTATGGAAATGCAGTTGGCCTACTGAGGGAATAGCAACTACTGTGTTATTGAATGTTACCCTATCTATCTTAACTGTTTCGTTTTAAGATATTACTTTAGACTTACACACTAGTCTTCCCCCTTAACAAAATACAGTGTATTTGTTTCACAGTTTGACTGTATAAGGTGAATACAAAATAAATAATTTGATTAGGTAATTTTTGGCATGGTATGTATGTTGTTCAGATTGTAATGTTTGTCAATATTTCAAAGCATATCGAATGATAGGCCTAAAGATTAACTCATTATCTATGTGATATACGGGATTGAACATTGCAAATTCATATTTAAGCCTAACTGCCACCTGTTTCTCGAGCCGAACACCCACCAGAAATACAACTTAATCGTTACTGCCCCCTTGTGGACATTAAGGTAGGCCTACACTATCTCGGCTTTCGTATTTTTCTACGTGTAATTCCTCTCCTAGCCTAATCTTTCTATGCCTACTACGTGTAAAAGAATGCACGTAGACCTATTTATGAAATCAAGGCTTTACATGTTACGAAAACATCTTCATGTCATATTTTCATATTCATATGGGTAGTGGCGGTTCTAGACACATTTGACTGGGAGAGCCAAGGGGGGCCAGTGTTTAATCAGAGAGGCACATTAAAAAACAGAAACATATGATATTTAAACATTGAATACTTTAATTTTCCTTTACATTAAAATTATACAAATGGCTGTGGCTCTCCCTCTTCCAGCTCCTCAGCTCTGTTAATACCTTGATATGTTTCTCTCACTTTTTTATTTACTGGGGCAAAAAAGGCTGCAATGTCCATTCCTCGATTCATGATGAGTATTAGAAGAAGAAAAACAATGTGTAAAAATAATTAAAGAAATATTCAGTCAACTCAAGGGAGCCGGAGGGGGGGGGGGGGGCACCCCATGTAGAACCGCCCCTGCATATAGGCCTAGCGTATTCATGACAACTAACAACCTTTTGAATTAAGTTAATACACTTACAATAAATAAGTCTAATATTGGTTAAATCTAATGAAATGTGATCGGTGATCGGATATATGTGAAATGTGATAAATAGAGGCCATTAAAAAACTATAAAAAATGTGTTAATTACGCTTTTCTTCAAATGTCGAGAAAGCTGAGCAATCTCAGCACGTGGTGGACATCATAACCCCGACTCTTAACATGTGCAGGTAGGTGCGTCAGAGGTGTTTAGAACCTGTTTAGAGCAACCGCGCTGTTTGTAGGTCTTTATAGTAGGCTAATGCATCGTCAACAGGGTGCTTTAATAATACCAGATGGCATAAGAATAGGCCACCTACAGACCAAACACAATCACATGGACAGGCACGCACGCACGCGCACTCAGTGGAGGAGTGTCATTTTTTTTACATGAAATTATACTAGACAGCGCATCTTTAGAATCACGGATCCATAGATGTGAGGCGGATTTCCATCAATAGTAAGTATAGGCCTTATGCTACCATTTATTGTCCAGAACATTTTGTATTCATTGCGCCAAATCAATTAGTTCTGCTTCGCATTATCAATATCCCGTGTACGTTCATTCGATCAGTGCTTCACGTTTGTTATTTTGTTTTTCTATAGCCGGTGAAAATTAGTGTTCAGAACAGAAGGACCGATAGGCAACGGCACATGGCGTTCGATACATAATCTTTTTCTATGTAGCATATAATGAATGACTTTATTTTTTTTGTTGTATTGGGGGGAAATGTAGCACACATTTTTTTAAACCAGTTAAGATTGCCAGTCGTTGATTTTGGTCAGGAAATAAATATGGCAGAAATTAACATATATGACATTGTGAAACCCTTTGAGTTTCTCAACGTCACTCAATAGGGAGAGCTTATTCCAAGGGTTAAAATGCGGTTCTGTACTAGGAGCAGTCTGTTGTTTTCAATGGTTTTCCTTCGTTTAACTTCTCTCTTACACCATGCAACTCCTGGCTCGTGTTGGTTGTCTTTAGTAAACACTAGTAGCCGTTAGGGTTAGTATACTCAGGTGATGTGGGTAACGTGTTGTTTGAGGGTTGCACTTGCAACTACCAGTAAATAAAGCCTATGCATCTAGTAGGTTGACATGGTCAGGAAGACATTCCTCTTCGCCTACATTATCTGTCATTAGACTGTTGTAATTGTGGTTTGAATCACAATTAGATGAAAACACAACAGTGCAACCCTTAATAAACAGAACTGAAGGAGAGCACACATTTTTATTTTATGAGGATTAAACTTGCTTCTTCTTTTTTTTTCCACAGAGAAACTTATTTTGAAATGTCTATTGAAATCAACTAGATTGCAGTATGGGTGTCAGTATCTTGAATATGAATGAAACTCTTAGTTATAAAAGTGCAGCTGATATTTTTTTGGTTTGTTTACAGGTCATATCATTTAGGAAGTCTGCCAGCGACTGTGATGTCAAAAGACCAATGGGGTGTGAGACTGCAGGTGACTGGTTAGATCAGCCTCCTGTCTGTCCAATTCAATCCATAGTCGCATCATTGAAACTCGCCAGGAACAAAGACACTATCTGAATGAGGAACAACAATGTACAAACTTCAACCAATAAATACTGTTGAACCTCTTTGTCATTTTAGCTTCAGGAAGAAAACACTGGACACCTGACTGGTCCTAACCTAACCCGGGGTGGGATCTAACAGGTTCTCTCAGTGGAGAACCATGGGTTGTGGTGGCAGCAGAACAGACGCTTTGGAACCACGGTACCTGGAGAGCTGGACCAAGGAGACAGAGTCAACATGGCTACCGAGCACCGACACAGACATCCCCCTGTCGTCCATACACAGCATCCCGTCAGAGAACTCCTCCGAGATGGGCTTCATTTTTGACAAAAGCGACACCCCTGGTAGTAGACATCTTAAAAAGATCTGGCTTGTGTTCACATCCACCAAGCTGTATTCTTATATTCAGTCCAATTTCCTTTCTTCTGTCTTTTGTTTGAAGAGAGTCAAATCTGAATTAGGCTAAGTTAAAGTCTTCTTGTCAACCTCTAAACGTATTGATATGCCAGACGTGTTTTTCCCAATGCTTGTGTTCTCCTTGATTCTCTAAAAAAGTGTCATGAATATTGGGTCTATGGAGATGACTCAGTGGGCACAGGGTATGTCAGGGCATTGTTGTTCATATTTGGGTAGTTCACACCTAGCCTGTGACCTTCTGGACAGCTTTGGGCTTTACAGACTGAGAATATTTTCCAGTAGTTGTATTTATATTTTATAGAATTATGTAAAATGTATTATGTCAGCAGTAATTAAATATGAATTTGTTACCTATCCTTTTGTTCTGCTAGGTATAACATATTTTTTATAGAGCAGAGAATGTCTTTTTTGTTTTATTTATTTTAATTTTGTTTTTGAATGCAGTCACGCTGTGCTTGGTCATTGTGTTCACGACAAAAATCCATTGCACCAATCAAGTGTTTAAAAAGGATTGTACAGTAAGAAGTGGTCTTTACAGCCAGCTGCTCAACAGGGAAGACAAAGCACTTTACAATGCAAAGGGGGATGGAATCCAATCTAACCTGGCCACAGTTAACAATTCTGTATATCCAGGCACCAGTACTCTTTGATGTGGGAGGATGAACGCTTCGATGGGGGGTGTATCAAAAGCTACCAATTGAATGTTGCCATGAGGCCTAGGGTTGCTAAGGAGATGGCTACAGCCTTTAGAGGCTGCCATAGAGCCTTTGGTCCACATAAGCTGTTCTACTTGCTGAAAATACTAAACCTGTATTAAAGCCGAGGGCCAATTCAAATTTTCAACAGGACAATGATGCAGAGGGAAAATTAATCACTTGACCTTACTAAACCCACACGTTCGTCATGAAAACCAAGACTCAGAAGTACCAGACATGTTTTTAATATATTCAACCACAAGTCCTTGAATCTTTACTGCATTACAGAACAAAATAATAGTAGTGTAGGAAGTGCTTTAGACACCAACCTCTTTTGTTTTTCAGTTGCAGATTTCTTTGATGATGGCGTGCCTGCTCCTGCCCAGGCCTACCTGACGGTTTGCTCTGCCATGTCTGAGGCCAGCCTTGATAGAGGAAATCCTGACAGTCCGCCTGCAATACAGGCCTCCCAACACCAGGATATGTTGTTAGCTTCCACTGGCTCAATTGTACAGCGCAGGAGTGTCCTTCGCACAGAAGAAATTGTGAGTTACTCTTTACCGGCCTACAATTACTTTTTAATGTTGCCCCTTCCTTTGTGGATTGATTTGACAAATTATTTGAAACCTTCCTGTCTTTCTGTGTATCTTGACACACTTAGGTCTGACTTGATCCATTGATCAAGTCAGACCATTGATCAATCTCACTGGATGTTCTGGAAACAAATAGCATTTAATGAGCCATGTGTCACATGGTTAATGTGTAATGGATCTTCTGACATAGTGTCTTGCTATGAGTCATCGATTTACTCCTCACACATTGGCATCTCCAGACATCCCAAGTCTCCCGGAAGTTCCGGGAGTCTCCCGCATTTCAATAGCGGCTCCCTGACGCCCAGAAATGCAATCAAATCTTTCTGAAATCGGGGATTTTGAATTGAGAGCGAGCAAGAGACTGTCCAATGGTCATTTTTGGTAGAGACAGGTGTACTAAACTCTTCATTCCTTCCCTCCTCCTCTATTCCACCCAAAGACAAAGTGGCAGGACAACAGAATGTCCACCAAACAGGTCACGATCACGGTGACACAGAGCATTCGTCAAGTCGACAAGAGTGGCAAGGTCAAGGAGAAGTCCCTCACTACCTACGAGGTGATGAAGCCTATGGAGGCTCTGAAGGAAGTGACAACAGAGAACACAGAGGTGCACTGAGAGACCTGAGCTAAAGTACCTACAAAATATAACGACCAAAAGCTGTTGAATACCGTTATAAGGACTTTTATGAGTGAAAAACTCAAGGCTTCTTCTGAAAGAGTATGTTGATTTTATAAAACAGGACTGGCACCCACAATTTCCAAGGCCTTTTGAGCTTTTGAGACTGATAGAATAGTTTCGCTAGTGAACTAGCTTGTCGTCCTTTGTAGGAAGTGTTAAAGTTTGATGTTTTAAAATGAACATGTATTTCTATCTGTGACTTACTGGTCGTGTTTCGTCTTGGCTAATAACAAAGTGTTCTTTTAGAGGATCATGTTTACAAGAAAAGGTCTACTTGGCTGGTTCAGTAGAAAGCAATGCAGCCAACCTCCAATGTCAGACATGTTCTTTGTCTTTCTTCCCACAAAACGGCGTGAGAAGAAACCATAACGACAATCCTATTTCAAACAGTACATACTATTTTATCACTGACAAAAACACTAAAACCATTGTTATTCAAGGTTAACACTGTGAAAACGTGAACGGCATGAAGGGCATTTATTTTTTATAGAATTTTGACATTTCCTATGATGTTCTATCGAACCGCATTCATGAAGACAAGCATGTGCACACTTCTACAACTACTGTACATGCAGTAGAGCAGTGTTGGCTGGTTTACACATGGTTTGTGTCTACATGATGTACAGCGTCTATAACTGGATAACAACCAATTGTATATTTTGTATGAATTGTAATAGGGCACATTGTACACTGTCTTCTTGGCTTAACTTATCCTGTCAGGTGTATCAGAACAGTCTACATTTGTACTGAAAATAAATACAGTTTACTACTTAATTCTTAGTTTTTCCTAAATGAAATCACTTCATGGAAGTTGTATGGAATCATTAAGTTTGCTTATCTAAGTTCTTATCAAAGTAGAACATTATTTTTTAAACAAATCTACAGTCAAACATTACACCGTTCCACATAAAACATGTCAAGGGTGAATGTATTATACACACAAGACACAATTTCAGTGGTATTCTTGTGGTAATACATATTATGTACTGTAACATAACCATGGGCTTTGTAAACAACTTATTTAGACGAGAAACAAATCTACTTGTGTGTACTTGATAAATTCATATAACACAAGTAAGCGTTTCCCAAAAATGCCGCCCACCTGACACTCCAGTGAGCCCCAAGCAAAAAGATAGTATTTTAACCAGACAAAATAGTACAAATATAAAGTAGTATTTTTTTCCATGATCTAAATGAAAGAGTACTAAGGAAATACACTGCATCGCTTCAATCGTTTGACGTTCTCCAAGGGATCAAGGCCCAAAGCTTGAGAACCACCAAGTTACTGTGAATCGAGCAAGGATTGTGTGTTTGTGTGATCTGAGATCAGTGGTGAGCGAGTAGTTTGTGGATGAGTCTCTGCTGGTCGTACTCCATCAGACCCCTCCTGAATGAGGGCTCCTCCTTCTCCATCCACTCCTCCACACGGAACTCTGGGAAGAAGAAGGCGATCTCTCGCTGCGCCGACTCCAACGAATCTGAAGGTCAGAAAAGATGGAAAATATGTTATTCAACCAGTTCAAGAAACACGCAAGTAGGAAATATATTACCAATGAAAGTTCACAGAAAGATGAATACAGGTTAATTCAATAATGGCTGCTAAAACATATGAATGACTAATATATGAAATCTAGACAGACAAATATAACATTGGAAACTGTTGGTCCACACATCAAAATGGATGGGCATGGCAAAGGAATTTGCACTGGGGTGAAAGTGACCGTGTGCACACCTGAGCCGTGACTGGTGTTCCTGGTGTCTGTGAGTCCAAACTGGCCTCTGATTGTGGTCGGAGATGTGAACCGGGCCCGGAACACTCTGGTGGGGCCCATGAGTTCCCTCCAGACAGTGATGGCATCCTCTCTGGCAAGCACGTATGCCCTCATCGGACCACTTTGGGACAGTCACAGAAGAAGAGATTGAGCAAGATAGTAGCACTTAAGAGTACATAGAACCATCATAACCCTTACTGTTACATTATATGCAATCGTTGGCACTATAGATACAGCAGCTGAAAAACGATTATTCAAAAACCACAAGCCAATGGCAAGTTATTTATGTCTTTATTCAGACATTGTAAAAGACAGTACAGTCTTAACAACAATTCCACTGAGAAAACTGCTTACTTTCAATAAATATCAAACATATTTAGCCAATGGTTTATGCTAAATAAAACACAGAAAGGCCAACTCCAGCTGTGTGGCAATATCCCACATCACCGCTCATTGGAGCAATGCCTCAAGGCCTAGGTTGCCGTGGCAACAGCAGAGAAACACTGCAGCAGTATGCTTTCTTACTTTTCAACTATTGTGTCCTCAGTGCTCTGCATCATGCATGTAGATAGGGTGTGCACTAGTTCCCCAACCAAGGGCCATGAGAGTGGATTCTAAATATGGCCATCTGCTGACAATTGAGAGCCCAATGTTCCTGCTTCAAAGCCCAGATACGGATGATTCAAAGGAACAGGTCCTGGGCTAGAAAGCGAGATGGTGTTTTATGTGCTGGCTCAGTGGGAAGTGTAATACGTTTCAAACAAACTCTTCCCCCATTTTAATATGAACAGCTGTTTTCCTGTTCACATACTGCAAATACAATAGGCGACAGCTCTAACACTTGCTATAGAGAATATGTGACTGTTTGTTTCTCACTTCAGGATTAGGTATAGACTACTATATCAAGGATAGGTAAAATCAATGCTACTAAAATGGTGGCGAGGAACTGAAATGGAAGCCTACCTTGACATGAACTCAACCAGTCTTTGGTAGAAGAATCTTCCTATAATGCAAAACAAACATGATCAATGAAACAATGATCTTACCAGAAACAGACCTCATAATAAACTTGTTTCTGGCAAAGAGAACACAATTTAGCCTTCTATATGTTTTTAGGTTTTATTTTATCAAGTCAAGTTGTCATAGAGTTGACATTTGCTTGGATAGTCAGAGTTTGCCTATAAACCTAATCATGAAAACACACAACTAAACTTTATTCCGGATAATTCTTCAATGTATTTGTAAGGTTACTCACTTGGTCAGTCAAAGACAGATGTTTTTATTGTTTTGAGAGCCAGATGGTCGAGATAATATATAAGTTAATAGAAGCATGCAGACACATAGCTCCACCTAAGGCTAACTTACTCTGTTCCCCGCATGCGTCACACATCTTGAGCCCTATACTAGTTCTGCCTAACCTGCATGTTCTTCATAGAACTTCTCAGAATCCTGTCGTCTCCACACCAAGTCTCGACAACGGACGATGACGAAGTTGTTCTCAAGGATTTTCTGGTGGAGGGCCTGTAAGGAAATAGCATTTCAACAAAACATTTACGTCACTGGTTTTCACCAATTAAATCCTGCATTTGGTGATCTTGAGCTGTCAATGGACATGGTTTAGGATGTAAACATATTTTTAACAACATCCACATACGAGTCACAGCCCTTGGGAGTTTTACTTTCCATGGGAACAGATACTATTGTGGAGAGAAGTTTTACAGCATTACCATAACTGTGATCGATTGAGGATTAGGCTATATGATATTTGAACTGTTAGTCAACACCCTGGTAGGTTGATTAATGACCCGTGCTACTGGCTCTGAATGTATATAGCAACTCCTCTGCCTGTATCCCATTTCACCTTGAGTAATTGACACCATGAACAGCATGTTGATTCATAATGTTCTCAATCAATTCCTAGGCATGGACTTTTACAGGACAAAGTAAACAAACCATTTATCTCGCCCAGTAATTGTTCTTTACCGACTCACCTCCATAATCACGGGATGTGCAACTGCATCTGGCTTGATGACCGCGAGGGTGAGCTGCAGTGCTTTTGCATAGCGATGGGTGGTTAGTAACATGGCTAGGAAAGAAAAGAGACGCATACCAAATTGTGAGTATTGAGCAAAATTTGCCCCCACATTAGCTTACAAGCGAAACAAGACAGCAAACGTTGGTTTCACGTTAAGGTTCGAATTAGGTTATGCAGTCGACAAAAAGCCTACTTTTCCACCCAGAGTCGTATTCATTGGCTTAAATTTCAACATGTATTTTGGGGATTATCTCCGCCAGCATGACATCGTCTTTTCGATGTTATAGTATGTAATAGCTACCTGTATAATAATTTGTTGGACAGTTGTTGACCTGGTCCGTCAGTAAATTCAGTCCTCGGATCCTTGAAATCTCAATCTACAGTTCCCCTTCCTAAAAGCGCTATCAGTACACACCTTTCACACGAACTTAGGCAAAACAGCCGCATAACCATAAATTCGGAAAGCGAAATTCCAAAACAAAAGGTTTTATTTCCCCTTCATGGGAAATGAATGCCTTCATGATATATCGTTGGATCACATTTTTTATATGAATTGATTGATACAATTTGCAGGTCATACCCTTGTAAGTACGTTTGGATTCAAATTGCGTTCTACACTACCAAAATCATTATGGAGATCCAGGTGGCCCAATCTGTCAATTTTACATGAAGTTGATTCATCACCATGGTGACTTTTTCTGTGTTGATAGATAAACATAGCCATGATGACAATCCCAACATTCCTGTTCCTCTTGTCTTTGTCCCACAGACACCTGGGATCTACCAGTCCAGCATACCAGGTTCACACACAGCAAACCAGCTCTCTCCCTTACAAAGCATTGATGGTAAATATCAGACTACAGTGGCAGACTGAAACAGTTTCAATATGTTCATTATCTCACCAAATAATTATTACACTTTACACTAAATGTGCATACCAAGAGGTTTGGTTGCGAACACACACAGATCCACACAAACATACAATGTTTACTTCATAAACTATATGAGTTAATCAAGATCCTTAAGTAGAGTGTTTTAATGCTGGCATGACTGCAATGAAGATGGAATAAAATATGACAGATTTCTGTCTCTGGAATCCTGTCAACGTGAGAGACTCTGAACACCTGGCACATTCCGACACAGGGATGCCACACCCTTGAAACGAGGGTGACATTTAAAAGAGAAAGAAAGGGAGGGACGCAATGGGAAGGAAAGGGGGATGGGTGTCCCACATAGGTTTGTCCCACCTGCCATCCCCATGTGACCTGGGGTGACGCCTCAGCTGTTTCTTCCACTGAGGGGGAGGAAGGGAGGAGGGGGGAAGTGAGGGGAGGAAAAGGGGACAATGGAAGGTAGATGGGGGGGGGGGGAGTTGACGATGAGGAAGTGAGGAAGTGGAGAGGTAGGTGTTGGCGGATCAGGAGGAGGAAGAATAGAGGAGAATCATGGGGGCAAGGGGAGCTGCGGCGTAGACCATGTTTGAAGTAGATGCAGTGGATGACATTGCAAACTAAGGGTGAGACGAAGTGGGATTATGGTGGCCATATAAAGAACTGTATATGGGTCAGTTCTAGCTGTTGACCTCTGGGATTTTACCTTAGATTGATCCAAAACAACAGCCACCATGCTAGCTAGATCACAAATCTTTCTTAGATTACAGATAAACACACTTGGTCATACTCTCTTAGATAAACATCTGTTCAACCACATTTTAAGAGTAATTTTGATGTCTTGGATATTCAAAAAACATCCAACAGTACAGATTCACTTTGTTGTGCATTGATACAATATAATATGACAGAAATCTGATACTGGAGAGATTAAACAACTGAACAGAAAGCATTTCATTCACTCACTCACTCACTGCAGACCCATTGTGATTCCCTCAACCACATGAATGCCTGAATGAAGCCTAGAGTCACAGCTACTGCCTGCTTGCCTGTCCTGAGGCATCTAAGCCAGGATCATCATCATCGCTGACTCCTGCATTAAGCATCCTGAGCTGGACAGCAGGCACTGAGACACTGATCCTGCTCCATGTCATGGTCACACACACAAACACAGATTGGCATACACACACATATACACAAATGCATGTATGAGCACACAGCGACACACACACACCACCACGCACCCCCCCCCCCCCCTTCTCTGGGGGTAGCTGCTGCCTGTCTGTGCTGCTAACTGCTGCTGTTTCTGGCTCGGCTGCAGTTGTCACACCATTGGATGGGAGTGGGGCAGCTGCATGGCCCCAACACCACTACTTCTGTACCACTTTCAACTTGCTCTCAAATCTAAATGTAAAACTGTATCATAAACTTACAATATTTTATCTCAAACAGCCATCTTGTTTGTTTATGACCTAATGTTTTGCGTATCAATCCAAGAAGTCTTACAGGGGGGTCATGTGGAAATGTGACTTGTGTAACATGAGGTGGATTACTGCTCGAGCATAGTGTGCTAAGTGCTTGGAGGGTCCCAGTACGTACATGATCAAGCTATTTGATAAGGAGTCAAATATTATTATTTGGATGACAGCACTGTATGATAAAATAAAGTTTCTGTCTCAATTTGTAAAATGATACCTAATTTTCTCATTTATGTATCTTACTGTGGAAGAGACCACATGAGACATGCTGCACGATATCTTCAGTAGTGACAAACTTCTATAAATACACATATCAACACAACGTTGAGTGATGGAAAGTAAACCGCATGATAAACATGAGACGGCAACTCAACAGTCTTCTCAACAACTCTTGCCAGATATTATTCTGAGAATATGAACATAAAAAGTGTTTCTATAAAAAAGTATGTCTTAGCGTAGGGTTTTGAAAAAAAAAAACGTTTTTCTGTATCATTGTACTGATTAGTTTCAGTTCATGTTATATTTCATGATCTCTGAGAATGTCCAACTTTTGACACCTCTGTTCCCGGTCACCTGCAAAGAATCATGGTCCAGCACGTTAAGTCTCTGCCACCCACTGACATGGAGGCCAGCTGACTTTCACAACAGGGTTACCAATTACAGGGGACACACGTTCCCTTGTAACACCCCTGGGTCTTTCATGTGCTGGATGTTGTAGGGGGACGAAAAAGGCTCCTAGGTCAGAAGTGCATTTCCTGTCATAACCCCATTTGGTCTTCAGTATAGTGAATATAAGGACGTGGCACCTTGATAATGAGTAGACAGAACGAGGGATGCGCTTATACTATACATACGCAATTCTGTTGACAGGTTGAATCAGATGTGATTTTTTTTTACGGATTAGATGCACTTCGTGGGATGTATTTTGGAGTGGAAATATTTGGAGGAATGGCCTGTGATTTACTGGTCTGTTTCAGTATTCATGACTTGTTTTCATCAACAACCCCTTTGTTCTGTGATTCATTTGGGGAACATTCCCTCCACTTCTCCTTGGCAAGATTCTCACCTGTTCTCCCTTTTAGCCTAAATGCTGTGACCTTTGTCCTTTCCTCTCCATTGCCTCACCATGCGAGACCGGGCTTCCAGCAACAGCTGTGTCAACCTCAGCCCCGTGGCAACTGGCATGCCAAGTGAAGGACATAGCTAGCAGCTAGCCACAGCTCACAATGAGTCAGGAGCATGGCAAAAAGCCACTTAATGGCTCTCCTGCTTTTACAAATGCTACTTATGCTTCACTCCACCCTCCTTCATTATAGATGTCCATAATGAAAGTTTTACAACAATTGGCAGTGATAGGGGCAGACATGCTATCATAACTGTTTGACATATTTTTCAGTTTAGCATTAGCATATGATGAACTAACATTAGCATTAACTAGAGGAAACTGCATTCTCTGACAAATTTGCATGACAGCAAGCTGCATAAATCTGCTATTCTTCTGCAGTGCAATACTTGGAAATGTGCCATTGCAGGTCTTTTTAACTCGTCAAATTATAAACCAACTGTTTGGTTAATGATGAGTTTTTAGGGGTCAGTTTAACATACTATAATCTGGTAGAAAAATATTTTCACATGTATATGTAGAAATACATATACTGTACGTAGAATTCTACATATATTTCTATATATATTGTTTTGATGTCACACACTTAACTATACAGTCACTTCCTGTGAGAAGAGATGCCATGGTAAAACAAGAAAACTATTTGACCCTTACTATCAAATGATCATACTCAGCCGAACGAACTACAACTCACATCCTAATTGGCACGATTTTTGTGGTAAAGTAGATGGGGACAGGGTGTGACAATATCATCTTTACCCACCCTCTCAAAGGGAATTTCCTCCCAGAAATAGGTACCCAGGTTTGGGCTAAGCTGTTAGGTTGTTCCATCCTGAGGGAAACTATCCAAATTGAAGTAGAGGAGAATCTGCTTTGGTGTCAGCTTCCAGTGTATTTTTACCAGGGGAATCTGTGTCCTCCACTGTTGGGGAAATGGGTTAGCTTAGCTTGAGTTAGCTTAGCTTATTCATGCTGTCCCAAGGGAATATATGTCTTTCTGGGAGAACTAGTTGTGACCTACCCCCACAGTGGGACTTTGGCTGGTAGGGCAAGGCTGTCTGACAGAGGGGAACAAAGTGATTATGGGACTTGGGCTGAGGCATGTGTACATGGGATATAAATAACTCTACTGACCCATTTTGGAGTTGACACGCCACTCAAACTTTGATCAACCAACCAATCTTGTTTTTGGGGTCTAATTGTTCCTCAGGCTCTCTGTTTTTGAGAAACAAGAATTTAGAATGAAAATCAACGAGTTTTACAGGAATTGTGGCAAGATAGTCTTCACTTGGTATGTACTGCCATGTGGCCTACACTGTAGATACAGCTATACAGTAAGACCATGTTGATAAATCCCAGTAAAGACCCTTTTCATACATAATTAGGGAACGAGTCCCCCCAAAATTGCCACTTTAGTAAGAACTTGTATTGGACATCATTGTCACCGTTGGCCAGCCATCCATGTTAAGATGTAACTGAAGTCAGCTGCTGCAGTAGTAAGAACAGCAGGATTATCGTGACTGTCTTGGCCATTGTGTCCGGTTTAAATGACCAAGGACTCAATTGGTGACAAAAAGACATTCAATATCGTTCTATATCTGCCACATAGTCGGCATAACTGGAAATGTTGCATTTGTGTCTGTGTCGGCTTCTAGCCATGGGGAATATCGAACAACTGTCAAATGTAGTCGACATCCTGGCGGATGACAGGGACATAGCTACAAAGATGAGATGTTCTATTTGTAGATTGCAAATGCCATTAAAATAGCATCAGCATTTGGTTTCATTATAAGCCCCTGCTCAGAGCCATAGCTTTCTGTGAATGAGCCCCCCTCCTGCCCTCCCCCCCCAGTTCCAATGGCACCCCCACCCTAGGTCTGATTTTAGAACACAGGTGTTGACCTTAGTGGAGCTACTTGTGCTTGCTGCAGAGGAAAATGGATCTGTGGGCCAAGCTCCCTTGAAGCTGAAACTGACAATCCTTATGGGTAATCATCTCCTGGGCTAGAGAGAAGCTGAATACATGTTCATGTATGGGGATAGGGGAAGAGAAAGGCTTGATTAGGATGTTTGAGATGACTTGTCTCACTTGCTACCAATGCAAGTCTGACTCAAACCTTCACATCAAGGAATTATGCTTTTAGATCTCAGAATTATAGCATATATCCGGTGACCGACACTACCCGTAGAAAGATGTATGTAAAAAAAATTCTGTCTTTGTTGTTTCATTTCCTCGCAATATATAAAAATACCAGCTACATATAATTTTCCGGTACTGTACATGGACACCTATTTATAGCATACAAAGTACAGTTGAGTAGAGTGGAGTAGAGTATTGCTTTAATGATCCCCAGGAGGAAATTGTGGCCAACCAACAGTTGACAGCCACGTAAAAGGGCAAAGTACAAAAAACATAACAATGTTCAAATCCAGTCTACATTTAATCAAAAAATCACTCCAAATCTACAATAAATAATGTGAAATAGTCACCTTCTTGGGGGTTGTTTGGCATACTATAGTGGCCAATCTTGGATTTACTGCATGGTTTATGAACTCATGAGAACACCCACAAGACATGCTTCACACTCCTTCCATGTCTGACCCCGCAGGCCCTAATGTTCACATTTAAAAGTGGATTGGATGTTGGAATGTAACCAAACCACATCCCCGGTGAGAGAGGGCTTTTAAAGGTGTTAGTATGTTGCTCTGTCAGTGTAATAGTACACTTATAATAATAATGTATAATCATTTATAATAATTTCATATAATTTTAAGACAGACTGTTAATTGTGTTGGTTACACAATACTTATGATGCATTTTCAGAAGCAGTAAAATGCGTTTAAATTTTTTTCAACCGTGCCAAATTAGATTTAATTCATGTGTTTAAGTCATTCCATATGCACAGTTACAGATTACATAAAAAAGTTGTCTTAACATGTGGAATACACACAAGAGCAGAAGTGTAATATCAGAATGCGCAAAGCAACATGATACATATAACATTCTCTTGGATGGAATATGCCAGCTTTCTCAAACCCATGTAATACTGTCATTTATCCACATAGGACTACAAAATCCACAGAGGCCCGAAACCCAACCTTTTATTCAGCTGTGACAGCGACTGTTGCTCGAACTGTACCCAACCAATAAAAAACTCTCAAGAGCAGTTGTTTCCTTGTCCATGTGGTACTATTTTTTTCCTCCAAAAAGGAGCCATTGACATTCAACGTTAAAGAGTGGGTTAGAGAGGTGGGGGGAGATGGAGGGAAGGGTGTTGGGATGGAGACAGGGTAGTTGGGGGGGTTGGAACCAACGGTGGGGGTGTAGGGTATCTCGAGCCCAGTGCAAACAGCTGAGAGGTGTGATTTCACAGGCTGGCTCCCCCCTGTCAGGAGGCTGATTGGGCAGAGCAGGAGGTGCAGGAGAGGCCCAGGCTTCTAAAGGACACCAACAGGTGGGAGGCCTCCGTAGAGGGGGGCGCGTCCGTTGGATAGATAAGACAGGGCGGCGAGGCCTAATCTGGACACAATCCACCGGCTCGACATGGAGGAGGATGGTACATCGGAGAGAAAGAAGAGAGGAAGGAAAGGTTCAGAAACAACTGAGGGAAGGTTGAGGCAATAGAAATGGATGACAGCGGTTGGCTGTGTAGCATGAGGGAGAAGATGAAGGAGTAGTTGAAGAGTGAGGGAAGTTAGCAGACAGGAGTGAAGTTAGAGTGTTTTCAGGTTTTTACCTCAGTTTTATTTAGTATAGGCACTCTTACAGAGATATGTACCGTGTTCGTATTGTGTGTATTTATCACAGCTTCACAGCTTTTTTGGTTTTCTTTGTTGTTGTGAATTCTCATTGGTCATTGGTTTGGTTTGCTACCAGTATACACTTGGGTTACTACTGGCACTAGGTCTTTAATTCAGACATCTGTAAAAGTATATCTGTTCCATGAAATTCTATCCAGTATTGTTGTATCTTGGCTTCTGGTGATCTAATCCCTTGATGTGTACTGTGTTTTGTGGGAGCAGGCGTTAGAAGAGTTGTTGGATCTGTCTCTGGTTTACGAGGGATACAACCCTCTCGGTCAGGACAGTACAGGAGGTAACACCTCTTACAGGTGAGGCCAAGTGTTGGGGGGTTCCTCTGGGGAGGACTCTGAGGCTAATTTGGGAACTCAAAGGTGTTCTTCCTACCTTTGAATGAAATCTTTGATCTTCACGTAACCAAGTGTGCTTGTTGAAGTTTCGTAGAAGTGGTGGTTTTTCTCTGTGGAATTTGTGCAGGGAGAGACAAAGGTGAACGATGACAGTTTAGGCATCATTTTAAAATATAGGAAGTCAGGAAGAGGTTGGAATGATGTTCAGGCTTACTCTATAACTCCAGTCAGTGTGTGTGTTTGTGTGTGGCAGCACTCCTACACACACACAATCTGCAGAAGGTCACAAGATGATTCCAGGGACACTCACAACGGAATCACAACTAAGGTATGGAAACATTCAAATTCACTAAAGATTTCTCAAATGTATTAAAGTGTCAAATGTGTTTGGTTTTTGAATAGTTATGAAACACGGTACTTTAAAAACAAATTCACAATGGGTATTTTTATCATGTTGGTTCTTGGGTAAAAAATGACTTGGCATGACATGGTGTGCAAGGTTGAGAACATTTCCTGAATACTGACCTTTATCTGGTAGTGGCCAATCACTGACTAACCCCTGAAAGTTATTTGGGCACATGGACATCTAAAGTTACTGTGAGGAACAGTTGGTCATCCAATATGACAGCATTATCCATCAAACTAACAAACTCTTCTAGAGCTACCGCTGCTTAGAAAAAGATGACGTATCATGACAAACTGATAATGCAATTCAATTGTGATAAAAAACCTTTAAAGCTTTTAAATTCAGTTTTGTACTGTAATTTGTAACACAAAAGTTAATCTGAAAATGTTGCATTCTGACAGTATCATGATGCAGCCTTTTGGTCTTTCCCTGTCCAACTCCTTCACAGTTAACCATTGTGGAACTGGTTTGTGGCTCCATTCACAGGGGCTATGAAAGGGTGCTTTGTCCCCACCAGCAATGAATCCAGTTGTTGCCCCTTGTGAAGACATGCTTCCTTATATCCCCATATGAATACGCTAGTTATGGAATGTAAGGAAGTGTGTGGTTTCAAGGGGATTTGAGCGCCAAACTGGGAAGGGGATTTTTTGTGTTATATTTTAAATGAGGGACAATTGAAGTGATTTCATGAAATGAAAAGTAACAGTGTTCAAAATAAAATCAGGTGGCAAACTTGTTTTCATAATTTTTAATATTCCTAGTTTTTAAGAATATTAAAAAGAATAGAGAATTTGAAAATTTGTGTTTTTTTGCAGAGGGGGTTTGTGTGTGTATTTTTCTGTGTATGTTCTATTTTGTGTGTTGATGTGTGCAGTGTAACTTTTGTATGTGTGTGGCCCAGGCCAACAGGTGAAAATGTTGTTCTTCACAGTGTCTCCTTCCCCTTTGGCACGTGTGCAGCTAGAACACTAGAGCCATGATAGGCAGAGTGAAGAAACCCCCCTCCACAAACCCCCATAGAAATCCTACCCTGTCCTACTGCTGACAGTCAGGGAAGATTGACAGGCCACAGCTGCCTCCCGTTATAGTACTGGCTTTTAAAATGAGGGAACAGGAGAGGGAGAAAGGTGGGGTAGGAGAGTGGCACATCTTTGGTATATGTGTGGGAGGCCTTTGTGGATTCATCACAATTTGCCAAGTAACAACTTTGTTCAGTATTATACATCCTGTGCTTCTTACAGGTGGTTACTGATTTTAAGATCATGTTTGTTCTTACGGTTTTGTTTTTCTCTTTCTTCTAAACAGGTAGGAGAGAAACAAGAGGACGTGATGACATGTCTTCTCAATGATGACTCTACACACAACTACCTTTATGTCTCTTTCTTTGTCTATTTCTCTCTCTCTCTCTCTCTCTCTCTCTGTTTGTCTCTGTTTCTCACTCAGTTCATCCCTTTCTTTTACTATTCTATCTACTACTCAATGGCTACTTTCTCTACCTTTTTCTTTCTTTCTTTCTTTCTCTCTTTTTCTCTCTTTCTCGTACTCCCTCTCGTCCTGAAGCAACACGTCTTGCTGTCGCTGGTCAAATGGAACCAAGTCAGGTGTTTCTGTGAGGTTTGGTCCCCTTCAACCAGCTACTGCGTCGTGATTTCAGTCAGCAGCCATTGGAGGGAACGAAAG